>NW_025228106.1:179734-254558 GCF_018294505.1 Triticum aestivum
AAAAAAAATTCAGGGTGTGCTTTTCCCTTGTTTACGTGCCGCGCCGTGATTTTGTTGGTGTTCTAGGCTCGCGTCTCTAGCACAGTCTAGCCTAGGACCAGCACAGTACCGTCGTTGAGCGTTTATTCAACTTTGCATCTCTGAATTGATTATTGCTGACCCTTTTTGCTACCATACTATAAGCCTTCCCAGCTCCACATACATCTACGTCGTGTGTTTGACTCTTCCTGGTAATCGCTCTATCCAAGCTTTGAGAGTTTTTGACTACAACGGTTGCCGATCACCGCCTGCTGCTGGGTAAGAACTGGTAAGAATTTGAGATTTGCTTGACGGATTTGTGACACCCACCACCACCACTTGTTCGTAGTCTGTAGGATCATATTCTTGTGTGTTTCTATTGCTGCTAACCATGCCAGGATCACAAGCCGACGAGATTGACTGGGAGAATTTATCGAACAAGGAGCTTCATGATAAGTTTCAGCAAATGATGACTGAACAGGTGCAAGATGTGCTGAACAATTTTGAAGAGGCCATGGAGAAGATCACTGGCCTTGAGAAGACGTTCGAAACAAAGCTCGATAACAAGTTTAATGAATTGCTCGCACGTCTTCCACCACCACCAACCGCTGCACCTAACGCACCTCTCCAACAACAACAACAACGACTACCTCCACGTCGCGAAGCAGACCTCCGCCGAGCAAGCCGTGTTCCTCTTGCGTTTGGCCAAACTGTTGGTGCTGCTGTTGATACTTCTGTGGCTCCTGCTGCTGATGCGGAGGAGGATGATTATGTGGGAGATTATGAGGATGAGGTTGATCAAAATCATCACTACGTGCAGCCACCTGTACCACCACCAGCAGGTCGACCTCAGGTATATATTCGTAATGGTAGGCCTGCACCACCACCTCAGGTACGCGATGATGTCCATATTCCTAAACTGAAATTGAATATTCCACCATTTGAGGGTAGATATGTTCCTGATATATATCTTACTTGGGAGTTAGAAACTGAACAACGATTTACATGTTTACAATATCCTGAGGAGAGACGAGTTGCTGCTGCTGTTTGTGCTTTCACTAGTTTTGCATGCGTATGGTGGTCTGAACATTGTAGATTATATCCTATTCCAACTACTTGGGCTGCTTTGAAAACTGCTATGCGTACGCGTTGGGTTCCACCATATTATCAACGTGAATTGCTTCAAAAATTGCAGCGTTTAAGACAAGGGAAAAATTCTGTAGAAGAATATTATCAGGAATTACAAACTGGCATGATTAGATGTGGTATTGTTGAGGAGAATGAAGCTATGCTTGCACGTTTTCTGGGTGGATTAAATAGAGAGATTCAGACCATTCTAGACTATAAGGAGTATACTAATATCATTCGTTTATTCCATCTTGCTTGTAAAGCTGAACGTGAAGTGCAGGATCGACAAGCATTGGGGCGAACTAACTTTTCTGCAGGCCGACCTTCATCATGGACACCACGTGCATCTTCTACTTCAACTGCACCAGCACCTCCATCCGGTGCCACCTCCAGCCGTGATACAAGAAAACAGGCACAACCACCATTATCTGCCAAGAGCGCACCTGCGGGGCCTGCACAGCGTTCTTCTTCTTCCATGGCATCCACAGGGCACACAAGTGATATTATTTGTCGTCGTTGTAAGGGAGGAGGTCATTATGCGAGAGAATGCAAATCTCCGCGTGTGATGATTGCTACCGCGGATGGTGGATTGAGTCTGCTAGTGACTATGATGAGGAGACTTTGGCTCTTATTACACGTGAAGAACATGGTGGAGATGATTCTGATCATGAGACGCAATACATGGCTCCTGAAGACGCTGACAGGTATGAATGTTTAGTTGCTCAACGTGTTTTGAGTGTGCAGGTCACACAAGCTGAGCAAAATCAGAGGCACAATTTGTTCCATACCAAGGGAGTTGTGAAGGAACGTTCTGTGCGCGTTATCATAGACGGAGGGAGCTGCAACAACTTGGCTAGCATGGAGATGGTGGAGAAGCTTTCTCTCACCACAAGACCACATCCACATCCTTACTACATCCAATGGTTCAACAACAGCGGCAAGGTTAAGGTAACACGTACTGTTCGTGTGCATTTTAGTATCTCTACATATGCTGATTATGTTGATTGTGATGTGGTACCTATGCAAGCATGTTCCTTATTACTTGGTAGACCATGGCAATTTGATGAAAATTCTGTACACCATGGTAGAAACAATCACTATACTCTTGTTCATAAGGATAAAAATATTACTTTGCTTCCTATGACTCCTGATTCCATTTTGAAAGATGATATTAATAGAGCTAATAAAGCACAACAGGAGAAGAATAAGAGTGAAAATCAGATTGTGGCAAAAGAATTTGAGCAACAAATGAAGCCTAATAATAAACCATCTAGTGTTGCTTCTGAAATTAAATTGAAAAGTGCATGTTTATTTGCCACCAAATCTGATATTGATGAGCTAGATTTCAGCAAATCTGTTTGCTATGCTTTTGTGTGCAAAGAGGCATTATTTTCATTCGAGGACGTGCCTTCCTCTTTGCCTCCTGCTGTCACTAACATTTTGCTGGAGTTCGCTGACGTTTTTCCACAAGACGTGCCACCGGGATTACCGCCTATTCGAGGGATTGACATCAGATTGACTTAATTCCCGGTGCTTCACTGCCAAACCGTGCACCATACCGTACCAATCCAGAGGAGACGAAGGAGATTATGCGTCAAGTACAAGAGCTTCTCGACAAAGGTTATATACGCGAATCCCTTAGTCCTTGTGCTGTTCCTATTATTCTAGTGCCGAAAAAGGATGGTACATCACGTATGTGTGTTGATTGTAGAGGCATTAATAATATTACTATTCGTTATCGTCATCCTATTCCTAGGCTAGATGATATGCTTGATGAATTGAGTGGCTCTACAATATTCTCCAAAGTTGATTTGCGTAGTGGCTACCATCAAATTCGTATGAAATTGGGAGATGAATGGAAAACAACATTTAAAACTAAGTTTGGATTATATGAGTGGTTAGTCATGCCTTTTGGGTTAACTAATGCACCTAGTACTTTCATGAGATTAATGAACGAAGTTTTACGTGCTTTCATTGGACGATTTGTGGTAGTTTACTTTGATGACATATTGATTTATAGCAGATCTTTGGAGGAACTTTTGGAACATTTACGTGCTGTTTTTATTGCTCTACGTGATGCACGTTTGTTTGGTAACCTTGGGAAGTGCACCTTTTGCACCGACCGAGTATCTTTTCTTGGCTATGTTGTTACTCCACAGGGAATTGAAGTTGATAAAGCCAAGATTGAAGCTATTGAGAGTTGGCCGCAGCCCAAAACGGTCACACAAGTGAGGAGTTTTCTTGGCCTCGCTGGATTCTATAGGCGTTTTGTGAGAGATTTCAGCACCATTGCTGCACCTCTCAATGAGCTTACAAAGAAAGATGTGCCTTTTCTTTGGGGTACCGCACAGGAAGAAGCCTTCACGGTATTGAAAGATAAGTTGACACATGCTCCTTTGCTCCAACTTCCTGATTTTAATAAGACTTTTGAGCTTGAATGTGATGCTAGTGGAATTGGATTAGGAGGTGTGTTATTACAAGATGGCAAACCTGTTGCATACTTTTCTGAAAAATTGAGTGGGCCTAGTCTGAATTATTCTACTTATGATAAAGAATTATATGCTCTTGTTCGGACTTTAGAAACATGGCAACATTATTTATGGCCCAAAGAATTTGTTATACATTCTGATCATGAATCTTTGAAACATATTAAAAGTCAAGCTAAACTGAATCGTAGACATGCTAAATGGGTTGAATTCATTGAGACTTTCCCTTATGTCATTAAACACAAGAAGGGAAAAGAAAATGTTATTGCTGATGCATTGTCTCATCGCTATACTATGCTTTCACAACTTGACTTCAAAATATTTGGTTTGGAGACCATCAAAGATCAATATGTGCATGATGCTGATTTTAAAGATGTAATGCAGAATTGCAAAGAAGGAAGAAGGTGGAACAAGTTTGTCGTTAACGATGGATTTGTGTTTCGTGCTAACAAGCTATGCATTCCAGCTAGCTCCGTTCGTCTTTTGTTGTTGCAGGAGGCGCATGGAGGAGGATTAATGGGACACTTTGGCGTGAAGAAGACGGAGGACGTACTTGCTACACATTTCTTTTGGCCAAAGATGAGACGGGATGTTGAGCGTTTTATTGCTCGCTGCACTACATGTCAAAAAGCTAAGTCACGACTCAATCCTCATGGTTTATATATGCCTTTGCCTGTACCTAGTGTTCCATGGGAGGATATATCTATGGACTTTGTTTTAGGTTTACCTCGAACAAAGAAGGGGAGGGATAGCATATTTGTTGTCGTGGATAGATTCTCGAAAATGGCACACTTTATACCATGTCATAAAAGCGATGATGCTGTTAATGTTGCTGATTTGTTCTTTCGTGAAATTATTCGCTTGCATGGTGTGCCAAATACTATTGTTTCAGATCGTGATACTAAATTTCTTAGCCACTTTTGGAGATGTTTATGGGCTAAGTTGGGGACTAAACTGCTTTTTAGTACTACTTGTCACCCCCAAACTGATGGACAAACTGAAGTAGTCAATAGAACGTTGTCTACTATGCTTAGGGTTGTTTTGAAGAATAATAAGAAAATGTGGGAGGAATGCTTGCCTCATATTGAATTTGCTTATAATCGTTCATTGCATTCTACTAGTAAGATGTGCCCTTTTGAAGTTGTGTATGGTTTCCTACCTCATGCACCTATTGATTTGTTGCCTCTTCCATCTTCGGAGAAGGTTAATTTTGATGCTAAACAACGTGCTGAATTGATTTTAAAAATGCATGAGTTAACTAAGGAAAACATTGAGCGTATGAATGCTAAATATAAACTTGCTGGAGATAAGGGTAGAAAACATGTTGTGTTTGCACCTGGAGATCTTGTTTGGTTACATTTGCGTAAGGATAGATTTCCTGATTTGCGCAAATCAAAGCTAATGCCACGTGCTGATGGTCCCTTTAAGGTGTTAGAGAAAATAAATGATAATGCATATAAACTTGAGCTGCCTGCAGATTTTGGGGTTAGTCCCACTTTTAACATTGCAGATTTGAAGCCTTATTTGGGTGAGGAAGATGAACGTCCGTCGAGGACGACTTCATTTCAAAAAGGGGAGGATGATGAGGACATCAATACAATTGTTACACCCACAGCCCCTGCTGCTATACATACTGGACCAATTACTAGAGCTCGTGCACGCCAACTAAATTACCAGGTACTTTCGTTTCTTGGTAATGATTCTAATGTTCATGAGAATATGATGCTGCCTAAATTGGATACATTTGTTTTGCTTACAAATGAAGGGCCTAGCTTGGAGAAGGATGAACATTGGAGCAAGAACAAGCATGGAGATGATGGCATGCGCAAGGGGAACAATAACGGAGTTACAAGTGATGATTTCAGGACTTTGAAGCCACCATAATGGGTGCATGAAGCCTTGGACGAAATATACAAGATGCCACTTCATAAATTTCGTCCCGAGGCTATTTTAGGTGCTGCGTCACCTTATTATTGGGCCAGGCCCATGTAATTTCGAAATACATAAGTATAGGCTATTTTTAGAGTCCGTATGTGTGGGGAAACAAGAGATAGGGTTGATTTCGGACCCCTCCACCAAGGGCCACGAAATTCCCCCCCCTCTTCCTCCATATATACAGCCCTTAGGGCATCGTTTAGACTTTGGGTTTTGTTTAGATTAAAAGTTCGCCATAGCTGCAACTTCGCGTACTTTGTTTGTGTTCAACGACCAGACAAAGGCGTCACAGAACCCCACCTTGATCAATAAAGCTTTCATCTTATATTCGCAGTATCCAGATTGCAATCTTAGTTTCTTGCTTGTTCTTCGTTTGCTCGCAGGAAACAGACCCTCGTGGTCAGGTTGATCGTGCTCCGGCGTGGTCAATAACCTCTCGGAGTTGGTTTAGCGATTGCTAAGGCGCGACGTCCTCGCACGTTCGTAGTCGGATCGTCAAAGTCGACTTCCACCAAAGCGAAATCCACCATCTCATCGAAAGACGGGACACCTTTGCCTCTATCATTGCTGCACCTCTCAATGAGCTTACAAAGAAAGATGTGCCTTTTCTTTGGGGTACCGCACAGGAAGAAGCCTTCACGGTATTGAAAGATAAGTTGACACATGCTCCTTTACTCCAACTTCCTGATTTTAATAAGACTTTTGAGCTTGAATGTGATGCTAGTGGAATTGGATTAGGAGGTGTGTTATTACAAGATGGCAAACCTGTTGCATACTTTTCTGAAAAATTGAGTGGGCCTAGTCTGAATTATTCTACTTATGATAAAGAATTATATGCTCTTGTTCGGACTTTAGAAACATGGCAACATTATTTATGGCCCAAAGAATTTGTTATACATTCTGATCATGAATCTTTGAAACATATTAAAAGTCAAGCTAAACTGAATCGTAGACATGCTAAATGGGTTGAATTCATTGAGACTTTCCCTTATGTCATTAAACACAAGAAGGGAAAAGAAAATGTTACTGCTGATGCATTGTCTCGTCGCTATACTATGCTTTCACAACTTGACTTCAAAATATTTGGTTTGGAGACTATCAAAGATCAATATGTGCATGATGCTGATTTTAAAGATGTAATGCAGAATTGTAAAGAAGGAAGAATGTGGAACAAGTTTGTTGTTAACGATGGATTTGTGTTTCGTGCTAACAAGCTATGCATTCCAGCTAGCTCCGTTCGTCTTTTGTTGTTGCAGGAGGCGCATGGAGGAGGATTAATGGGACACTTTGGCGTGAAGAAGACGGAGGACGTACTTGCTACACATTTCTTTTGGCCAAATGATAGAGGCAAAGGTGTCCCGTCTTTCGATGAGATGGTGGATTTCGCTTTGGTGGAAGTCGACTTTGACGATCCGACTACGAACGTGCGAGGACGTCGCGCCTTAGCAATCGCTAAACCAACTCCGAGAGGTTATTGACCACGCCGGAGCACGATCAACCTGACCACGAGGGTCTGTTTCCTGCGAGCAAACGAAGAACAAGCAAGAAACTGAGATTGCAATCTGGATATTGCGAATATAAGATGAAAGCTTTATTGATCAAGGTGGGGTTCTGTGACGCCTTTGTCTGGTCGTTGAACACAAACGAAGTACGCGAAGTTGCAGCTATGGCGAACTTTTAATCTAAACAAAACCCAAAGTCTAAACGATGCCCTAAGGGCTGTATATATGGAGGAAGAGTGGGGAATTTCGTGGCCCTTGGTGGAGGGGTCCGAAATCAACCCTATCTCTTGTTTCCCCACACATACGGACTCTAAAAATAGCCTATACTTATGTAGTTCGAAATTACATGGGCCTGGCCCAATAATAAGGTGACGCAGCACCTAAAATAGCCTCGGGACGAAATTTATGAAGTGGCATCTTGTATATTTCGTCCAAGGCTTCATGCACCCATTATGGTGGCTTCAAAGTCCTGAAATCATCACTTGTAACTCCGTTCTTGTTCCCCTTGCGCATGCCATCATCTCCATGCTTGTTCTTGCTCCAATGTTCATCCTTCTCCAAGCTAGGCCCTTCATTTGTAAGCAAAACAAATGTATCCAATTTAGGCAGCATCATATTCTCATGAACATTAGAATCATTACCAAGAAACGAAAGTACCTGGTAATTTAGTTGGCGTGCACGAGCTCTAGTAATTGGTCCAGTATGTATAGCAGCAGGGGCTGTGGGTGTAACAATTGTATTGGTGTCCTCATCAGGTGGCGGCGTGACAACTTATGACCAGAACTCGAAACTCTAAAAGACTAACGCTAAGACCAGCAACTAGACACGACGATGCAACCGCAAATTCAACAAAGCAAAACCCTAAAAAGATTATGCAAAGGCTCAGATTGGTTCGGATATGATGAACTAACCCTAATTTTTTTTGGCTTTTTCGTGGACTGTAGGTATGAAGAACAGACTCGATCTAAACTACGAAAAACTGTAAAATCTCACCGAGCAACCTGGAAATCTGATACCACTTGATAGAGGCAAAGGTGTCCCGTCTTTCGATGAGATGATGGATATCGCTTTGGTGGAAGTCAACTTTGACGATCCGACTACGAACGTGCGAGGACGTCGCGCCTTAGCAATCGCTAAACCAACTCCGAGAGGTTATTGACCACGCCGGAGCACGATCAACCTGACCACGAGGGTCTGTTTCCTGCGAGCAAACGAAGAACAAGCAAGAAACTAAGATTGCAATCTGGATATTGCGAATATAAGATGAAAGCTTTATTGATCAAGGTGGGGTTCTGTGACGCCTTTGTGTGGTCGTTGAACACAAACGAAGTACGCGAAGTTGCAGCTATGGCGAACTTTTAATCTAAACAAAACCCAAAGTCTAAACGATGCCCTAAGGGCTGTATATATGGAGGAAGAGGGGGGAATTTCGTGGCCCTTGGTGGAGGGGTCCGAAATCAACCCTATCTCTTGTTTCCCCACACATACGGACTCTAAAAATAGCCTATACTTATGTATTTCGAAATTACATGGGCCTGGCCCAATAATAAGGTGACGCAGCACCTAAAATAGCCTCGGGACGAAATTTATGAAGTGGCATCTTGTATATTTCGTCCAAGGCTTCATGCACCTATTATGGTGGCTTCAAAGTCCTGAAATCATCACTTGTAACTCCGTTCTTGTTCCCCTTGCGCATGCCATCATCTCCATGCTTGTTCTTGCTCCAATATTCATCCTTCTCCAAGCTAGACCCTTCATTTGTAAGCAAAACAAATGTATCCAATTTAGGCAGCATCATATTCTCATGAACATTAGAATCATTACCAAGAAACGAAAGTACCTGGTAATTTAGTTGGCGTGCACGAGCTCTAGTAATTGGTCCAGTATGTATAGCAGCAGGGGCTGTGGGTGTAACAATTGTATTGATGTCCTCATCATCCTCCCCTTCTTGAAATGAAGTCGTCCTCGACGGAAGTTCATCTTCCTCACCCAAATAAGGCTTCAAATCTGCAATGTTAAAAGTGGGACTAACCCCAAAATCTGCAGGCAGCTCAAGTTTATATGCATTATCATTTATTTTCTCTAACACCTTAAAGGGACCATCAGCACGTGGCATTAGCTTTGATTTGCGCAAATCAGGAAATCTATCCTTACGCAAATGTAACCAAACAAGATCTCCAGGTGCAAACACAACATGTTTTCTACCCTTATCTCCAGCAAGTTTATATTTAGCATTCATACGCTCAATATTTTCCTTAGTTAACTCATGCATTTTTAAAATCAATTCAGCACGTTGTTTAGCATCAAAATTAACCTTCTCCGAAGATGGAAGAGGCAACAAATCAATAGGTGCACGAGGTAGGAAACCATACACAACTTCAAAAGGGCACATCTTAGTAGTAGAATGCAATGAACGATTATAAGCAAATTCAATATGAGGCAAGCATTCCTCCCACATTTTCTTATTATTCTTCAAAACAGCCCTAAGCATAGTAGACAACATTCTATTGACTACTTCAGTTTGTCCATCAGTTTGGGGGTGACAAGTAGTACTAAAAAGCAGTTTAGTCCCCAACTTAGCCCATAAACATCTCCAAAAGTGGCTAAGAAATTTAGTATCACGATCTGAAACAATAGTATTGGGCACACCATGCAAGCGAATAATTTCACGAAAGAACAAATCAGCAACATTAACAGCATCATCGCTTTTATGACATGGTATAAAGTGTGCCATTTTCGAGAATCTATCCACGACAACAAATATGCTATCCCTCCCCTTCTTTGTTCGAGGTAAACCTAAAACAAAGTCCATAGATATATCCTCCCAAGGAACACTAGGTACAGGCAAAGGCATATATAAACCATGAGGATTGAGTCATGAGTTAGCTTTTTGACATGTAGTGCATCGAGCAATAAAACGCTCAACATCCCGTCTCATCTTTGGCCAAAAGAAATGTGTAGCAAGTACGTCCTCCGTCTTCTTCACGCCAAAGTGTCCCATTAATCCTCCTCCATGCGCCTCCTGCAACAACAAAAGACGAACGGAGCTAGCTGGAATGCATAGCTTGTTAGCACGAAACACAAATCCATGGTTAATGACGAACTTGTTCCACATTCTTCCTTCTTTACAATTCTGCATTACATCTTTAAAATCAGCATCATGCACATATTGATCTGATGAGGACATCAATACAATTGTTACACCCACAGCCCCTGCTGCTATACATACTGGACCAATTACTAGAGCTCGTGCACGCCAACTAAATTACCACGTACTTTCGTTTCTTGGTAATGATTCTAATGTTCATGAGAATATGATGCTGCCTAAATTGGATACATTTGTTTTGCTTACAAATGAAGGGCCTAGCTTGGAGAAGGATGAACATTGGAGCAAGAACAAGCATGGAGATGATGGCATGCGCAAGGGAAACAAGAACGGAGTTACAAGTGATGATTTCAGGACTTTGAAGCCACCATAATGGGTGCATGAAGCCTTGGACGAAATATACAAGATGCCACTTCATAAATTTCGTCCCGAGGCTATTTTAGGTGCTGCGTCACCTTATTATTGGGCCAGGCCCATGTAATTTCGAAATACATAAGTATAGGCTATTTTTAGAGTCCGTATGTGTGGGGAAACAAGAGATAGGGTTGATTTCGGACCCCTCCACCAAGGGCCACGAAATTCCCCCCTCTTCCTCCATATATACAGCCCTTAGGGCATCGTTTAGACTTTGGGTTTTGTTTAGATTAAAAGTTCGCCATAGCTGCAACTTCGCGTACTTCGTTTGTGTTCAACGACCAGACAAAGGCGTCACAGAACCCCACCTTGATCAATAAAGTTTTCATCTTATATTCGCAATATCCATATTGCAATCTTAGTTTCTTGCTTGTTCTTCGTTTGCTCGCAGGAAACAGACCCTCGTGGTCAGGTTGATCGTGCTCCGGCGTGGTCAATAACCTCTTGGAGTTGGTTTAGCGATTGCTAAGGCGCGACGTCCTCGCACGTTCGTAGTCGGATCGTCAAAGTCGACTTCCACCAAAGCGAAATCCACCATCTCATCGAAAGACGGGACACCTTTGCCTCTATCATCCAAGGTAGTCATGTACTCATCACAAGATATAAGTGAAGATCACAATAGCAGTAGACCTATTTAGAAGCTGATGTTGAGGTGCCAAATACTGAACTATCTTCTGCAACTATTTAGATGCGGCTCGTCGCTAGCTTTCATTTGAGTACTCGCGGAGCCAAAACAGACTTCATATGAAGAAGTTATGCCTGTTTTACTGAACAGTGCACAAAACAGATTCCAATCTGAATTCAACTACGAGATTGAGTCTAGATAGATCCAAATTTTGTTTTTTTTCTCCTCTCTTTTTTTTCTCACACTTTTTTTTTCTTTTCCCTTCTTTTTTTTTCTCTGACTTTTTTTTACTTTTTTTTTCTCATTTTTTTTCTCTATCTTTTTTTCTCTCTCCCTCTTTCCAAAACAAACTAGATAAGATGTAGATTGGATCAAGCGAAGATGGGAACGATCTCAACTATGATTATGACAATGAACTGTGGGTAGCACGTGGAGGAAATTGATGGATGGGTGGTGGACAGCGGAAGGGATAATGATGCAGCGGCGACGTGACTAATGTGAACAGAACTCGAAACTCTAAACGACCTAGACACTAAGACCAGCAACTCGACACGACGATGCAACCGATAATTCAACTATGCAAGCAATGAAAAGAAAATTGCAAAGGCTCAGACTGGCTTGGACAAAGGATGAATAGATCTAACTCTTTTTTGTGGATTTTTTTTGGACAATAGGTAAGAAAATAAATCTAATCTAGGAAAACTAGAAATTCTCACCGAGCAACCTGAAAACTGATACCACTTGATAGAGGCGAGGGTGTCCCGATCTTTCGATGAGATGATAACTATCGATTTGGTGGAGACGACTTTGACGATCCGACTACAAACGTGCACGACGTTGCGCCTTAGCAATCGCTAAACCAACTCCGAGAGGTTATTGACCACGCTGGAGCACGATCAACCTGACCACGAAGGTCTATTCCTGCAAGTAATCGAAGAACGAGCAAGAATATGATAAAGCAATCTGAATATTGCGAATATATATGAAGTATTGATAATGGTGGGGATCCGTAAGCGGTCTTGGTCTGGTCGTTGGACACAAACGAAGTACACGAAGTTGCACTGGCTAACTTTTAACTAAACAAATCCCAAGGAAAAAGCTACTAGATAGATCTACTTATATAGGAGCAAGGGGTGGCGGGCAAGGAGGTGGGAGGACATCCCAAGGCAGCCTAAAACTAACCCTAGGTCGTACAAGGCTCATGGGCCCAAGTGGAGGTGATGCAACACCTTTGGGCTTGTAGTTTGACTCGGATTCTGCTGCAACGCCAGATTGTTTCGTCCGTAACTCAACGCTCCGGACGAATTTGAAGGTGAATCCAATTGGGCTGGAAAGAGCACGAAATCTAGTTTCCAACAAAAATCACCCAATTCGGAGTCCGTATGAAAAAGTTGTTGGCGTTTTGAGTCAGGTATGTCTGTGCAGTCCGAATCTGAATCCAGAACGTGAGAGACTTGGACTCTATCTTCTCTTGGCCCAAAAGTGACGTGAGAGAACTTTTTGAACAGCACTTAAACATCTCTTTCTCCCTTATCTTCATATGTGAATTGTACAAATATCCCATACACCTGCAATTAGACAAAACACAAAAGTGTGTGAAGTATTTTTGTTCTGGATAACATAAATAGATTTTTGAATAGTTTGCACTAGAAATCACCTGACAAATATGCATGTATGCAATATTTTTAGTCGTATCCAAGGTAGTCATGTCCTCATCAGAAGAAGAAGAACGCTGTGCAGACCCCGCAGGTGCGCTCTTGGCAGATAATGGTGGTTGTGCCTGTTTTCTTGTATCACGGCTGGAGGTGGCACCGGATGGAGGTGCTGGCGCAGTTGAAGTAGAAGATGCACGCGGTGTCCATGATGAAGGTCGGCCTGCAGAAAAGTTAGTTCGCCCCAATGCTTGTCGATCCTGCACTTCACGTTCAGCTTTACAAGCAAGATGGAATAAACGAGTGATATTAGTATACTCCTTATAGTCTAGAATGGTCTGAATCTCTCTATTTAATCCACCCAGAAAACGTGCAAGCATAGCTTCATTCTCCTCAACAATACCACATCTAATCATGCCAGTTTGTAATTCCTGATAATATTCTTCTACAGAATTTTTTCCTTGTCTTAAACGCTGTAATTTTTGAAGCAATTCACGTTGATAATATGGTGGAACCCAACGCGTACGCATAGCAGTTTTCAAAGCAGACCAAGTAGTTGGAATAGGATATAATCTACAATGTTCAGACCACCATACACATGCAAAACTAGTGAAAGCACAAACAGCAGCAGCAACTCGTCTCTCCTCAGGATATTGTAAACATGTAAATCGTTGTTCAGTTTCTAACTCCCAAGTAAGATATATATCAGGAACATATCTACCCTCAAATGGTGGAATATTCAATTTCAGTTTAGGAATATGGACATCATCTCGTACCTGAGGTGGTGGTGCAGGCCTACCATTACGAATATATACCTGAGGTCGACCTGCTGGTGGTGGTGCAGGTGGCTGCACGTAGTGCTGATTTTGATCAACCTCATCCTCATAATCTCCCACATAATCATCCTCCTCCGCATCAGCAGCAGGAGCCACAGAAGTATCAACAGCAGCACCAACAGTTTGGCCAAACGCAAGAGGAACACGAGTCGCTCGGCGAAGGTGATAGAGGCGAGGGTGTCCCGATCTTTCGATGAGATGATAACTATTGATTTGGTGGAGACGACTTTGACGATCCGACTACAAACGTGCACGACGTTGCGCCTTAGCAATCGCTAAACCAACTCCGAGAGGTTATTGACCACCCTGGAGCACGATCAACCTGACCACGAAGGTCTATTCCTGCAAGCAATCGAAGAACAAGCAACAATATGATAAAGCAATCTGAATATTGCGAATATATATGAAGTATTGATAATGGTGGGGATCCGTAAGCGGTCTTGGTCTGGTCGTTGGACACAAACGAAGTACACGAAGTTGCAATGGCTAACTTTTAACTAAACAAATCCCAAGGAAAAGCTACTAGATGGATCTACTTATATAGGAGCAAGGGGTGGCGGCCAAGGAGGTGGGAGGACGTCCCAAGGCAGCCTAAAACTAAATCTAGGTCATACAAGGCCAATGGGCCCAAGTGGAGGTGATGTAACACCATTGGACTTGTAGTTTAACTCGGATTCTGCTGCAGCATCAGATTGTTTCGTCCACAACTCAACGCTCCGGACGAATTTGAAGGTGATTCCAATTGGGTTGGAAAGTGCACGAAATCTAGTTTCCAACAAAAAAAGAATCACCCAATTTGGAGTCCGTATGAAAAACTTGTGTGCGTTTTGAGTCAGGTGTGTCTGTGCAGTCCGAATCTGAATCCAAAACGTGAGAGACTTGGACTCTATCTTCTCTTGGGCCAAAAGTGACGTGAGAGAACTTTTTGGACAGCAAATAAACATCTCTTTCTTCCTTATCTTCATATGTGGATTGTACAAATGTCCCATACACCTGCAATTAGACAAAACACAAAAGTGTGTGAAGTATTTTTGTTCTGGATAACATAAATAGATTATTGAATAGTTTGCACTAGAAATCACCTAACAAATATGCATATATGCAATATTTTTTGTCATATCCAAGGTAGTCATGTCCTCATCATACCACTTGATAGAGGCGGGGTGTCCCGATCTTTCGATGAGATGATAACTATCGATTTGGTGGAGACGACTTTGACGATCCGACTACAAACGTGCAACGACGTTGTGCCTTAGCAATCGCTAAACCAACTCCGAGAGGTTATTGACCACACCGGAGCACGATCAACCTGACCACGAAGGTCTATTCCTGCAAGCAATCGAAGAACAAGCAAGAATATGATAAAAGCAATCTGAATATCGCGAATATGTATGAAGTATTGATAATGGTGGGGATCCGAAAAGTGGTCTTGGTCTGGTCGTTGGACACAAACGAAGCACACGAAGTTGCAATGGCTAACTTTTAACTAAACAAATCCCAAGGAAAAGCTACTAGATGGATCTACTTATATAGGAGCAAGGGGTGGCGGCCAAGGAGGTGGGAGGACGTCCCAAGGCAGCCTAAAACTAAATCTAGGTCGTACAAGGCCAATGGGCCCAAGTGGAGGTGATGTAACACCTTTGGACTTGTAGTTTGACTCGGATTCTGCTGCAGCATCAGATTGTTTCGTCCACAACTCAACGCTCCGGACGAATTTGAAGGTGATTCCAATTGGGTTGGAAAGTGCACGACATCTAGTTTCCAAAAAAAAAGAATCACCCAATTCGGAGTCCGTATGAAAAACTTGTGTGCGTTTTGAGTCAGGTGTGTCTGTGCAGTCCGAATCTGAATCCAGAACGTGAGAGACTTGGACTCTATCTTCTCTTGGGCCAAAAGTGACGTGAGAGAACTTTTTGGACAGCAAATAAACATCTCTTTCTTCCTTATCTTCATATGTGGATTGTACAAATGTCCCATACACCTGCAATTAGACAAAACACAAAAGTGTGTGAAGTATTTTTGTTCTGGATAACATAAATAGATTATTGAATAGTTTGCACTAGAAATCACCTGACAAATATGCATATATGCAATATTTTTGGTCATATCCAAGGTAGTCATGTCCTCATCATCCTCCCCTTCTTGAAAATAAAGCCGTCCTCGGCGTTGCTTAATCTGAAATGTGGCTAACAAAAAAGACAAGGTGTACATGTTGTATATGTATATGTCATCCATTTTTACTTCCCTTGATTTTTGCATATATGACACATGAATAGATGAGTAACTTGTATAGTTCATAAAATCTAAAGCCAAAAAATTAGCACAAGAAGTAGAAGGCATGAAAATATTGCAACTCAGTTTGCACATATAAGTGAAGCTCTTATTCATTTCAAAAGATTGACAATGTTCATCATTAAACCATCCCAACATTGGTGAATAAACCTTACTTGCATCAAATTTACATGCTACAACATGCTTAAATAAGCAAACATGCAATAAGTCATTCAACACAGAATCATCACCAAGATTAGAGGTCATATCAAAATGATTAAACATTGGTTCTTTTGCATCAATAGTTAATTCAATGGGTGCACTCAAAATTGTTGGTATTTCAGTTGTTTGATCACATGGCAAAGTCAAATTATCAACGTAGTCCTCTAAAATAGGTGGTGTGATCAAAGTAGTGCGTAGCTCATCAGATGGTGTGATAGAGGCAAAGGTGTCCCGTCTTTCGATGAGATGATGGATTTCGCTTTGGTGGAAGTCGACTTTGACGATCCGACTACGAACGTGCGAGGACGTCGCGCCTTAGCAATCGCTAAACCAACTCCGAGAGGTTATTGACCACGCCGGAGCACGATCAACCTGACCACGAGGGTCTGTTTCCTGCGAGCAAACGAAGAACAAGCAAGAAACTGAGATTGCAATCTGGATATTGCGAATATAAGATGAAAGCTTTATTGATCAAGGTGGGGTTCTGTGACGCCTTTGTCTGGTCGTTGAACACAAACGAAGTACGCGAAGTTGCAGCTATGGCGAACTTTTAATCTAAACAAAACCCAAAGTCTAAACGATGCCCTAAGGGCTGTATATATGGAGGAAGAGGGGGGAAATTTCGTGGCCCTTGGTGGAGGGGTCCGAAATCAACCCTATCTCTTGTTTCCCCACACATACGGACTCTAAAAATAGCCTATACTTATGTATTTCGAAATTACATGGGCCTGGCCCAATAATAAGGTGACGCAGCACCTAAAATAGCCTCGGAACGAAATTTATGAAGTGGCATCTTGTATATTTCGTCCAAGGCTTCATGCACCCATTATGGTGGCTTCAAAGTCCTGAAATCATCACTTGTAACTCCGTTCTTGTTCTTGCTCCAATGTTCATCCTTCTCCAAGCTAGGCCCTTCATTTGTAAGCAAAACAAATGTATCCAATTTAGGCAGCATCATATTCTCATGAACATTAGAATCATTACCAAGAAACGAAAGTACCGGGTAGTTTAGTTGGCGTGCACGAGCTCTAGTAATTGGTCCAGTATGTATAGCAGCAGGGGCTGTGGGTGTAACAATTGTATTGATGTCCTCATCATCCTCCCCTTCTTGAAATGAAGTCGTCCTCGACGGAAGTTCATCTTCCTCACCCAAATAAGGCTTCAAATCTGCAATGTTAAAAGTGGGACTAACCCCAAAATCTGCAGGCAGCTCAAGTTTATATGCATTATCATTTATTTTCTCTAACACCTTAAAGGGACCATCAGCACGTGGCATTAACTTTGATTTGCGCAAATCAGGAAATCTATCCTTACGCAAATGTAACCAAACAAGATCTCCAGGTGCAAACATAACATGTTTTCTACCCTTATCTCCAGCAAGTTTATATTTAGCATTCATACGCTCAATGTTTTCCTTAGTTAACTCATGCATTTTTAAAATCAATTCAGCACGTTGTTTAGCATCAAAATTAACCTTCTCCGAAGATGGAAGAGGCAACAAATCAATAGGTGCACGAGGTAGGAAACCATACACAACTTCAAAAGGGCACATCTTAGTAGTAGAATGCAATGAACGATTATAAGCAAATTCAATATGAGGCAAGCATTCCTCCCACATTTTCTTATTATTCTTCAAAACAGCCCTAAGCATAGTAGACAACGTTCTATTGACTACTTCAGTTTGTCCATCAGTTTGGGGGTGACAAGTAGTACTAAAAAGCAGTTTAGTCCCCAACTTAGCCCATAAACATCTCCAAAAATGGCTAAGAAATTTAGTATCACGATCTGAAACAATAGTATTTGGCACACCATGCAAGCGAATAATTTCACGAAAGAACAAATCAGCAACATTAACAGCATCATCGCTTTTATGACATGGTATAAAGTGTGCGATTTTCGAGAATCTATCCACGACAACAAATATGCTATCCCTCCCCTTCTTTGTTCGAGGTAAACCTAAAACAAAGTCCATAGATATATCCTCCCAAGGAACACTAGGTACAGGCAAAGGCATATATAAACCATGAGGATTGAGTCGTGACTTAGCTTTTTGACATGTAGTGCATCGAGCAATAAAACGCTCAACATCCCGTCTCATCTTTGGCCAAAAGAAATGTGTAGCAAGTACGTCCTCCGTCTTCTTCACGCCAAAATGTCCCATTAATCCTCCTCCATGCGCTTCCTGCAACAACAAAAGACGAACGGAGCTAGCTGGAATGCATAGCTTGTTAGCACGAAACACAAATCCATCGTTAACGACAAACTTGTTCCACATTCTTCCTTCTTTACAATTCTGCATTACATCTTTAAAATCAGCATCATGCACATATTGATCTTTGATGGTCTCCAAACCAAATATTTTGAAGTCAAGTTGTGAAAGCATAGTATAGCGACGAGACAATGCATCAGCAATAACATTTTCTTTTCCCTTCTTGTGTTTAATGACATAAGGGAAAGTCTCAATGAATTCAACCCATTTAGCATGTCTACGATTCAGTTTAGCTTGACTTTTAATATGTTTCAAAGATTCATGATCAGAATGTATAACAAATTCTTTGGGCCATAAACAAGTCCGAACAAGAGCATATAATTCTTTATCATAAGTAGAATAATTCAGACTAGGCCCACTCAATTTTTTAGAAAAGTATGCAACAGTTTTACCATCTTGTAATAACACACCTCCTAATCCAATTCCACTAGCATCACATTCAAGCTCAAAAGTCTTATTAAAATCAGGAAGTTGGAGTAAAGGAGCATGTGTCAACTTATCTTTCAATACCGTGAAGGCTTCTTCCTGTGCGGTACCCCAAAGAAAAGGCACATCCTTCTTTGTAAGTTCGTTGAGAGGTGCAACAATGGTGCTGAAATCTCTCACAAAACGCCTATAGAATCCAGCGAGGCCAAGAAAACTCCTCACTTGTGTGACCGTTTTGGGTTGTGGCCAACTCTCAATAGCAAGGAAACACGAATCGGAATCTACTTTCGTTTCTTGGTAATGATTCTAATGTTCATGAGAATATGATGCTGCCTAAATTGGATACATTTGTTTTGCTTACAAATGAAGGGCCTAGCTTGGAGAAGGATGAACATTGGAGCAAGAACAAGCATGGAGATGATGGCATGCGCAAGGGGAACAAGAACGGAGTTACAAGTGATGATTTCAGGACTTTGAAGCCACCATAATGGGTGCATGAAGCCTTGGACGAAATATACAAGATGCCACTTCATAAATTTCGTCCCGAGGCTATTTTAGGTGCTGCGTCACCTTATTATTGGGCCAGGCCCATGTAATTTCGAAATACATAACTATAGGCTATTTTTAGAGTCCGTATGTGTGGGGAAACAAGAGATAGGGTTGATTTCGGACCCCTCCACCAAGGGCCACGAAATTCCCCCCTCTTCCTCCATATATACAGCCCTTAGGGCATCGTTTAGACTTTGGGTTTTGTTTAGATTAAAAGTTCGCCATAGCTGCAACTTCGCGTACTTCGTTTGTGTTCAACGACCAGACAAAGGCGTCACAGAACCCCACCTTGATCAATAAAGCTTTCATCTTATATTCGCAATATCCAGATTGCAATCTTAGTTTCTTGCTTGTTCTTCGTTTGCTCGCAGGAAACAGACCCTCGTGGTCAGGTTGATCGTGCTCCGGCGTGGTCAATAACCTCTCGGAGTTGGTTTAGCGATTGCTAAGGCGCGACGTCCTCGCACGTTCGTAGTCGGATCGTCAAAGTCGACTTCCACCAAAGCGAAATCCACCATCTCATCGAAAGACGGGACACCTCCGCCTCTATCAATCTTACTTGGGAGTTAGAAACTGAACAACGATTTACATGTTTACAATATCCTGAGGAGAGACGAGTTGCTGCTGCCGTTTGTGCTTTCACTAGTTTTGCATGTGTATGGTGGTCTGAACATTGTAGATTATATCCTATTCCAACTACTTGGGCTGCTTTGAAAACTGCTATGCGTACGCGTTGGGTTCCACCATATTATCAACGTGAATTGCTTCAAAAATTGCAGCGTTTAAGACAAGGGAAAAATTCTGTAGAAGAATATTATCAGGAATTACAAACTGGCATGATTAGATGTGGTATTGTTGAGGAGAATGAAGCTATGCTTGCACGTTTTCTGGGTGGATTAAATAGAGAGATTCAGACCATTCTAGACTATAAGGAGTATACTAATATCACTCGTTTATTTCATCTTGCTTGTAAAGCTGAACGTGAAGTGCAGGATCGACAAGCATTGGGGCGAACTAACTTTTCTGCAGGCCGACCTTCATCATGGACACCACGTGCATCTTCTACTTCAACTGCACCAGCACCTCCATCCGGTGCCACCTCCAGCCGTGATACAAGAAAACAGGCACAACCACCATTATCTGCCAAGAGCACACCTGCGGGGCCTGCACAGCGTTCTTCTTCTTCCATGGCATCAACAGGGCACACAAGTGATATTATTTGTCGCCGTTGTAAGGGAGGAGGTCATTATGCGAGGGAATGCAAATCTCCGCGTGTGATGATTGCTACTGCGGATGGTGGATATGAGTCCGCTAGTGACTATGATGAGGAGACATTGGCTCTTATTACACGTGAAGAACATGGTGGAGATGATTCTGATCATGAGACGCAATACATGGCTCCTGAAGACGCTGACAGGTATGAATGTTTAGTTGCTCAACGTGTTTTGAGTGTGCAGGTCACACAAGCTGAGCAAAATCAGAGGCACAATTTGTTCCATACCAAGGGAGTTGTGAAGGAACGTTCTGTGCGCGTCATAATAGACGGAGGGAGCTGCAACAACTTGGCTAGCATGGAGATGGTGGAGAAGCTTTCTCTCACCACACGACCACATCCACATCCTTACTACATCCAATGGTTCAACAACAGCGGCAAGGTTAAGGTAACACGTACTGTTCGTGTGCATTTTAGTATCTCTACATATGCTGATTATGTTGATTGTGATGTGGTACCTATGCAAGCATGTTCCTTATTACTTGGTAGACCTTGGCAATTTGATAAAAATTCTGTACACCATGGTAGAAACAATCACTATACTCTTGTTCATAAGGATAAAAATATTACTTTGCTTCCTATGACTCCTGATTCCATTTTGAAAGATGATATTAATAGAGCTAATAAAGCAAAACATGAGACGAATAAGAGTGAAAATCAGATTGTGGCAAAAGAATTTGAGCAACAAATGAAGCCTAATAATAAACCATCTAGTGTTGCTTCTGAAATTAAATTGAAAAGTGCATGTTTATTTGCCACCAAATCTGATATTGATGAGCTAGATTTCAGCAAATCTGTTTGCTATGCTTTTGTGTGCAAAGAGGCATTATTTTCATTCGAGGACGTGCCTTCCTCTTTGCCTCCTGCTGTCACTAACATTTTGCAGGAGTTCGCTGACGTCTTTCCACAAGACGTGCCACCGGGATTACCGCCTATTCGAGGGATTGAGCATCAAATTGACTTAATTCCCGGTGCTTCACTGCCAAACCGTGCACCATACCGTACCAATCCAGAGGAGACGAAGGAGATTATGCGTCAAGTACTACTTGATAGAGACGAGGGTCCCGATCTTTCGATGAGATGATAACTATCGATTTGATGGAGACGACTTTCACGATCCGACTACAAATGTGCACGACGTTGCACCTTAGCAATCGCTAAACCGATCTCCTGAGGTTACTGACGATGCTGGAAGCACGGTCAGCCTGACCACGAAGGTCTATTCCTGCAAGCAATCGAAGAACGAGCAAGAATATGATAAAGCAATCTGAATATTGCAAATATATATGAAGTATTGATAATGGTGGGGATCCGGAAGCGGTCTTGGTCTGGTCGTTGGACACAAACGAAGTACACGAAGTTGCAATGGCTAACTTTTAACTAAACAAATCCCAAAGTCTAAACGATGCCCTAAGGGCTGTATATATGGAGGAAGAGGGGGGGAATTTCGTGGCCCTTGGTGGAGGAGTCCGAAATCAACCCTATCTCTTGTTTCCCCACACATACGGACTCTAAAAATAGCCTATACTTATGTATTTCGAAATTACATGGGCCTGGCCCAATAATAAGGTGACGCAGCACCTAAAATAGCCTCGGGACGAAATTTATGAAGTGGCATCTTGTATATTTCGTCCAAGGCTTCATGCACCCATTATGGTGGCTTCAAAGTCCTGAAATCATCACTTGTAACTCCGTTCTTGTTCCCCTTGCGCATGCCATCATCTCCATGCTTGTTCTTGCTCCAATGTTCATCCTTCTCCAAGCTAGGCCCTTCATTTGTAAACAAAACAAATGTATCCAATTTAGGCAGCATCATATTCTCATGAACATTAGAATCATTACCAAGAAACGAAAGTACCTGGTAATTTAGTTGGCGTGCACGAGCTCTAGTAATTGGTCCAGTATGTATAGTAGCAGGGGCTGTGGGTGTAACAATTGTATTGATGTCCTCATCAGTACCACATCACAATCAACATAATCAGCATATGTAGAGATACTAAAATGCACACGAACAGTACGTGTTACCTTAACCTTGCCGCTGTTGTTGAACCATTGGATGTAGTAAGGATGTGGATGTGGTCTTGTGGTGAGAGAAAGCTTCTCCACCATCTCCATGCTAGCCAAGTTGTTGCAGCTCCCTCCGTCTATTATGACGCGCACAGAACGTTCCTTCACAACTCCCTTGGTATGGAACAAATTGTGCCTCTGATTTTGCTCAGCTTGTGTGACCTGCACACTCAAAACACGTTGAGCAACTAAACATTCATACATGTCAGCGTCTTCAGGAGCCATGTATTGCGTCTCATGATCAGAATCATCTCCACCATGTTCTTCACGTGTAATAAGAGCCAATGTCTCCTCATCATAGTCACTAGCGGACTCATATCCACCATCTGCAGTAGCAATCATCACACGCGGAGATTTGCATTCCCTCGCATAATGACCTCCTCCCTTACAACGACGACAAATAATATCACTTGTGTGCCCTGTTGATGCCATGGAAGAAGAAGAACGCTGTGCAGGCCCCGCAGGTGTGCTCTTGGTAGATAATGGTGGTTGTGCCTGTTTTCTTGTATCACGGCTGGAGGTGGCACCGGATGGAGGTGCTGGTGCAGTTGAAGTAGAAGATGCACGTGGTGTCCATGATGAAGGTCGGCCTGCAGAAAAGTTAGTTCGCCCTAATGCTTGTCGATCCTGCACTTCACGTTCAGCTTTACAAGCAAGATGGAATAAACGAGTGATATTAGTATACTCCTTATAGTCTAGAATGGTCTGAATCTCTCTATTTAATCCACCCAGAAAACGTGCAAGCATAGCTTCATTCTCCTCAACAATACCACATCTAATCATGCCAGTTTGTAATTCCTGATAATATTCTTCTACAGAATTTTTTCCTTGTCTTAAACGCTGCAATTTTTGAAGCAATTCACGTTGATAATATGGTGGAACCCAACGCGTACGCATAGCAGTTTCCAAAGCAGCCCAAGTAGTTGGAATAGGATATAATCTACAATGTTCAGACCACCATACACATGCAAAACTAGTGAAAGCACAAACAGCAGCAACAACTCGTCTCTCCTCAGGATATTGTAAACATGTAAATCGTTGTTCAGTTTCTAACTCCCAAGTAAGATATATATCAGGAACATATCTACCCTCAAATGGTGGAATATTCAATTTCAGTTTAGGAATATGGACATCATCTCGTACCTGAGGTGGTGGTGGTGCAGGCCTACCATTACGAATATATACCTGAGGTCGACCTGCTGGTGGTGGTGCTGGTGGCTGCTCGTAGATCTGATTTTGATCAACCTCATCCTCATAATCGCCCGCATACTCATCATCCTCCTGGGTACCAGCAACAGCAGTAGCAGGAGCCACAGAAGTATCAACAGCAGCACCAACAGTTTGGCCAAATGCAAGAGGAACACGGCTCGCTCGGCGAAGGTCTGCTTCGCGACGTGGAGGTAGTCGTTGTTGTTGTTGTTGGAGAGGTGCGTTAGGTGCAGCGGGTGGTGGTGGTGGAAGACGCGCGAGCAATTCATTAAATCTGTTATCGAGCTTTGTTTCGAACGTCTTCTCAAGGCCAGTGATCTTCTCCATGGCCTCTTCAAAATTGTTCAGCACATCTTGCACCTGTTCAGTCATCATTTGCTGAAACTTATCATGAAGCTCCTTGTTCGATAAATTCTCCCAGTCAATCTCGTCGGCTTGTGATCCTGGCATGGTTAGCAGCAATAGAAACACACAAGAATATGATCCTACAGACTATGAACAAGTGGTGGTGGTGGGTGTCACAAATCCGTCAAGCAAAACTCAAATTCTTACCAGTTCTTACCCAGCAGCAGGCGGTGATCGGCAACCGTTGTAGTCAAAAACTCTCAAAGCTTGGATAGAGCGATTACCAGGGAGAGTCAAACACACGACGTAGATGTATGTGGAGCTGGGAAGTGATGAGGACATCAATACAATTGTTACACCCACAGCCCCTGCTGCTAGACATACTGGACCAATTACTAGAGCTCGTGCACGCCAACTAAATTACCAGGTACTTTCGTTTCTTGGTAATGATTCTAATGTTCATGAGAATATGATGCTGCCTAAATTGGATACATTTGTTTTGCTTACAAATGAAGGGTCTAGCTTGGAGAAGGATGAACATTGGAGCAAGAACAAGCATGGAGATGATGGCATGCACAAGGGGAACAAGAACGGAGTTACAAGTGATGATTTCAGGACTTTGAAGCCACCATAATGGGTGCATGAAGCCTTGGACGAAATATACAAGATGCCACTTCATAAATTTCGTCCCGAGGCTATTTTAGGTGCTGCGTCACCTTATTATTGGGCCAGGCCCATGTAATTTCGAAATACATAAGTATGGGCTATTTTTAGAGTCCGTATGTGTGGGGAAACAAGAGATAGGGTTGATTTCGGACCCCTCCACCAAGGGCCACGAAATTCCCCCCTCTTCCTCCATATATACAGCCCTTAGGGCATCGTTTAGACTTTGGGTTTTGTTTAGATTAAAAGTTCGCCATAGCTGCAACTTCGCGTACTTCGTTTGTGTTCAACGACCAGACAAAGGCGTCACAGAACCCCACCTTGATCAATAAAGCTTTCATCTTATATTCGCAATATCCAGATTGCAATCTTAGTTTCTTGCTTGTTCTTCGTTTGCTCGCAGGAAACAGACCCTCGTGGTCAGGTTGATCGTGCTCCGGCGTGGTCAATAACCTCTCGGAGTTGGTTTAGCGATTGCTAAGGCGCGACGTCCTCGCACGTTCGTAGTCGGATCGTCAAAGTCGACTTCCACCAAAGCGAAATCCACCATCTCATCGAAAGACGGGACACCTCCGCCTCTATCATGTGCCCTGTTGATGCTATGGAAGAAGAAGAACGCTGTGTAGGCCCCGCAGGTGCGCTCTTGGCAGATAATGGTGGTTGTGCCTGTTTTCTTGTATCACGGCTGGAGGTGGCACCTGATGGAAGTGCTGGTGCAGTTGAAGTAGAAGATGCACGTGGTGTCCATGATGAAGGTCGGCCTGCAGAAAAGTTAGTTCGCCCCAATGCTTGTCGATCCTGCACTTCACGTTCAGCTTTACAAGCAAGATGGAATAAACGAGTGATATTAGTATACTCCTTATAGTCTAGAATGGTCTGAATCTCTCTATTTAATCCACCCAGAAAACGTGCAAGCATAGCTTCATTCTCCTCAACAATACCACATCTAATCATGCCAGTTTGTAATTCCTGATAATATTCTTCTACAGAATTTTTTCCTTGTCTTAAACGCTGCAATTTTTGAAGCAATTCACATTGATAATATGGTGGAACCCAACGCGTACGCATAGCAGTTTTCAAAGCAGCCCAAGTAGTTGGAATAGGATATAATCTACAATGTTCAGACCACCATACACATGCAAAACTAGTGAAAGCACAAACGGCAGCAGCAACTCGTCTCTCCTCAGGATATTGTAAACATGTAAATCGTTGTTCAGTTTCTAACTCCCAAGTAAGATATATATCAGGAACATATCTACCCTCAAATGGTGGAATATTCAATTTCAGTTTAGGAATATGGACATCATCTCGTACCTGAGGTGGTGGTGCAGGCCTACCATTACGAATATATACCTGAGGTCGACCTGCTGGTGGTGGTACAGGTGGCTGCACGTAGTGTTGATTTTGATCAACCTCATCCTCATAATCTCCCACATAATCATCCTCCTCCGCATCAGCAGCAGGAGCCACAGAAGTATCAACAGCAGCACCAACAGTTTGGCCAAACGCGAGAGGAACACGGCTTGCTCGGCGGAGGTCTGCTTCGCGACGTGGAGGTAGTCGTTGTTGTTGTTGTTGGAGAGGTGCGTTAGGTGCAGCGGGTGGTGGTGGTGGAAGACGCGCGAGCAATTCATTAAAGTTGTTATCGAGCTTTGTTTCGAACGTCTTCTCAAGGCCAGTGATCTTCTCCATGGCCTCTTCAAAATTGTTCAGCACATCTTGCACCTGTTCAGTCATCATTTGCTGAAACTTATCATGAAGCTCCTTGTTCGATAAATTCTCCCAGTCAATCTCGTCGGCTTGTGATCCTGGCATGGTTAGCAGCAATAGAAACACACAAGAATATGATCCTACAGACTACGAACAAGTGGTGGTGGTGGGTGTCACAAATCCGTCAAGCAAATCTCAAATTCTTACCAGTTCTTACCCAGCAGCAGGCGGTGATCGGCAACCGTTGTAGTCAAAAACTCTCAAAGCTTGGATAGAGCGATTACCAGGGAGAGTCAAACGCACGACGTAGATGTATGTGGAGCTGGGAAGGCTTATAATATGGTAGCAAAAAGGGTCAGCAATAATGATAGAGGCAAAGGTGTCCCGTCTTTCGATGAGATGATGGATTTCGCTTTGGTGGAAGTCGACTTTGACGATCCGACTACGAACGTGCGAGGACGTCGCGCCTTAGCAATCGCTAAACCAACTCCGAGAGGTTATTGACCACGCCGGAGCACGATCAACCTGACCACGAGGGTCTGTTTCCTGCGAGCAAACGAAGAACAAGCAAGAAACTGAGATTGCAATCTGGATATTGCGAATATAAGATGAAAGCTTTATTGATCAAGGTGGGGTTCTGTGACGCCTTTGTCTGGTCGTTGAACACAAACGAAGTACGCGAAGTTGCAGCTATGGCGAACTTTTAATCTAAACAAAACCCAAAGTCTAAACGATGCCCTAAGGGCTGTATATATGGAGGAAGAGGGGGGAAATTTCGTGGCCCTTGGTGGAGGGGTCCGAAATCAACCCTATCTCTTGTTTCCCCACACATACGGACTCTAAAAATAGCCTATACTTATGTATTTCGAAATTACATGGGCCTGGCCCAATAATAAGGTGACGCAGCACCTAAAATAGCCTCGGAACGAAATTTATGAAGTGGCATCTTGTATATTTCGTCCAAGGCTTCATGCACCCATTATGGTGGCTTCAAAGTCCTGAAATCATCACTTGTAACTCCGTTCTTGTTCTTGCTCCAATGTTCATCCTTCTCCAAGCTAGGCCCTTCATTTGTAAGCAAAACAAATGTATCCAATTTAGGCAGCATCATATTCTCATGAACATTAGAATCATTACCAAGAAACGAAAGTACCTGGTAGTTTAGTTGGCGTGCACGAGCTCTAGTAATTGGTCCAGTATGTATAGCAGCAGGGGCTGTGGGTGTAACAATTGTATTGATGTCCTCATCATGGTGCATTCAAATTGACAAGGCATTCATCATTCTCATGTAGAGATGGAAGATCAGTACCTTTGTCATTACCTCTTATGATCAACTTAGATGATGTAGCCACTCTCGGGGGCGATGTGTCACATGGTGGAGGTGATGTAGTCCTGACAACAACGGATGTGGTTGTCATAGTATGCCTAGTAGTTGAAGGAACAATCATATCAACTCTTGGAATGTGCACTGTGCGCTTGTTCTCCTCGTGGCCAACACGTCGTTTTATTTCCTGTTCAGCTTTGCAAGCAAGATGAAACAAATGGTCCATAGGATAACACTCTTCATGAATTAGTATCTCTTGAATATCACGGTTTAATCCTCCCCAAAATCTATCCATAAAATCATCTTCACTTTCTTCTAAAGAGGAATGCAACAAGGTAGTTTGTAGATCATCATAATATTTTGTTACAGTTTCACTACCTTGTTTTAAGTGTTGCAACTTCTTAATCATGTCACGAGTATAATAAGCAGGGACGAAAGTATGTCGCATGGCAAGTTTCAAATCATCCCAAGTAGTAGGTATATAATCAGGGTGTAACCGACAATATTCACTCCACCAAACCAAAGCATAACCAGTGAAAGAACCAACCGCAACCTTAACCTTTTTATGTTCATCGAAATTATGGGAAGCAAATATATTTTTTATGTCGAACTCCCATTCTATATATAAAGCAGGTTTAAAACGACCATTAAATGGTGGTGTAGATACATTAACCTGATCATGTGCATTTGGATGTTTGTGCACCTCTCGTGACGGTTGTGGTATTTGCAAAGGTGGTGGCACGTCTCCCGCGATCGACAAAGCCCATGAATTGACTCTGGATCCTGTCATGATTAGTAGAACAAGAAACAAAACCCAAAAATATGTTCCTATAACTACTAGGATGTGGTGGTAAAACGCTCACAGTAAAGCAAATATCAATGTCTTACAAGTTCTTACCATGCAGCAGGCGGTGATCGGCAACCAGCGGTGTCAAGTAACTCCGAATATTGAGTAAAGCGATTGCCAGGGGAGCGTACGTATACACGGTGTAGAAATATGTGGAGCTGGGTTGGCTATATATGGTAGCAAAAGATTAGCAATAATCAATTCAAAGATGCAATGTTGAATAAACGTTCAACGACGGTACTCTGCTGGTCCTAGGCTAGACCGTACTAGAGACGCGAGCCTAGAACACTAATGAGGTCACGACGTAGCACAACTAGCATCAATGAAGGATACTAAGTAGCTCTTGACAGTAAGATATAAGTGAAGATCACAACGGCAGTGAAGATAATTATGAAAAACAACTGCCAAGGAGGATATACAACAACTCTCTCTCCAACTTTCCTCTTGAAAAGTTTGAGACAATTTTTTGATAAATTCTTTCAAGGAATGCTACTAACTCAAGCTTTCCAATGCAAAAAGAATCACTCAATTCCGAGTTGATATGAGGAGTCAAAGAATTCTAAAACTAGCCTGAAAAATTGGAACAAGTTGTGTTCACAAACTTCGGAGGGCAAAAAGACCTAATTAGAAGCCGATTTTGAGGTGTCAAATATTGAACTAGCTTCTGCAACTATCTAGATGCGGCTCGTCGCTATCTTCAATTTGAGTACTCAAGGAGCCAAAACTGACTTCGTATGAGGAAGATACACCTGTTTTACTGAACAGTGCGCAAAACAGATTCCAATCCGAATTCAGGTACGAGATTGATTCTAGATAGATCCAATTTTTTTTCTCTCCTTTTTTTTCTCACGCTTTTATTTCTTTTTCTTCTCTCTCTTTTTCTTTTTTTTCTTTCCTTTTTTCTCTTTTTTTTCTCTCTCTTTTTTTTTCTCCCTCTTTCCAAGACAAACTAGATAAGATGCGGATTGGATCAGGCGAAGATGTGAATGACCTCAACTATGATTATGACAATGAACAGTGCGTAGCACATGGTGGAAATTAATAGATGGGATGGTGGACGGCGGAAGGGATAATGATGCAGCGGCGGCGTGACTAATGTGAACAGAACTCGAAACTCTAAAAGAACTAGACACTAAGACCAGCAACTGACACGACGATGCAACCGATAATTCAACTATGCAAGCAACGAATAGAAAATTGCAAAGGCTCAGACTGGCTTGGATAAAGGATGAACAGATCTAACTTTTTTTTTGTGGCTTTTTCTTGGACAATAGGTAAGAAAAAAATTTAATCTAGGAAAAACTGGAAATTCTCACCGAGCAACCTGAAAACTGATACCACTTGATAAAGGCGAGGGTGTCCCGATCTTTCGATGAGATGATAACTATTGATTTGGTGGAGACGACTTTGACGATCCGACTACAAACGTGCACGACGTTGCGCCTTAGCAATCGCTAAACCAACTCCGAGAGGTTATTGACCACGCTGGAGCACGATCAACCTGACCACGAAGGTCTATTCCTGCAAGCAATCGAAGAACAAGCAAGAATATGATAAAGCAATCTGAATATTGCGAATATATATGAATTATTGATAATGGTGGGGATCCGTAAGCGGTCTTGGTCTGGTCGTTGGACACAAACGAAGTACACGAAGTTGCAATGGCTAACTTTTAACTAAACAAATCCCAAGGAAAAGCTACTAGATGGATCTACTTATATAGGAGCAAGGGGTGGCGGCCAAGGAGGTGGGAGGACGTCCCAAGGCAGCCTAAAACTAAATCTAGGTCATACAAGGCCAATGGGCCCAAGTGGAGGTGATGTAACACCTTTGGACTTGTAGTTTAACTCGGATTCTGCTGCAGCATCAGATTGTTTCGTCCACAACTCAACGCTCCGGACGAATTTGAAGGTGATTCCAATTGGGTTGGAAAGTGCACGAAATCTAGTTTCCAACAAAAAAAGCATCACCCAATTTGGAGTCCGTATGAAAAACTTGTGTGCATTTTGAGTCAGGTGTGTCTGTGCAGTCCGAATCTGAATCCAAAACGTGAGAGACTTGGACTCTATCTTCTCTTGGGCCAAAAGTGACGTGAGAGAACTTTTTGGACAGCAGATAAACATCTCTTTCTTCCTTATCTTCATATGTGGATTGTGCAAATGTCCCATACACCTGCAATTAGACAAAACACAAAAGTGTGTGAAGTATTTTTGTTCTGGATAACATAAATAGATTATTGAATAGTTTGCACTAGAAATCACCTGACAAATATGCATATATGCAATATTTTTGGTCATATCCAAGGTAGTCATGTCCTCATCAGAAGGTCTGTTTCGCGATGTGGAGGTAGTCGTTGTTGTTGTTGTTGGAGAGGTGCGTTAGATGCAGCGGGTGGTGGTGGTGGAAGACGCGTGAGCAAGTCATTAAACTTGTTATCGAGCTTTGTTTCGAACGTCTTCTCAAGGCCAGTGATCTTCTCCATGGCCTCTTCAAAATTGTTCAGCACATCTTGCACCTGTTCAGTCATCATTTGCTGAAACTTATCATGAAGCTCCTTGTTTGATAAATTCTCCCAGTCAATCTCGTCGGCTTGTGATCCTGGCATGGTTAGCAGCAATAGAAACACACAAGAATATGATCCTACAGACTACGAACAAGTGGTGGTGGTGGGTGTCACAAACCCGTCAAGCAAAACTCAAATTCTTACCAGTTCTTACCCAGCAACAGGCGATGATCGGCAACCGTTGTAGTCAAAACTCTCAAAGCTTGGATAGAGTGATTACCAGGGAGAGTCAAAGGCACGACGTAGATGTATGTGGAGCTGGGAAGGCTTATAATTTGGTAGCAAAAAGGGTCAGCAATAATCAATTCAGAGATGCAAAGTTGAATAAACGCTCAACGACGGTACTGTGCTGGTCCTAGGCTAGACTGTGCTAGAGACGCGAGCCTAGAGCACCAACAAAATCACGGCGCGGCACGTAAACAAGGGAGGAGCACACTCTGAATTTTTTTCTCTTTTTTTTTGCACTTTTTTTCCTCTTTTTTTTTTGCTCCGCAACAAATTTTTTTCGAAAAAGTCTACAAATGGTCTAAAAACTGCCTAGCCAGAATTTTCCAGACTTAGTTTTTTTTTTGAAATTGGAACTATTTTTCTTCTGCGGATGGCTCGGAAGTTGGCGAGTCCTTCTCTGTCACGACTCGGAGTATCGCGTGATCTGGAAATCGAGAACAATGCAACAATTACTGGACTCGGACTAGGACTGGTGGCGGAGATGAATCTGGTGGAACTCGGACTGGTGGCGAAGATGAATCTGGTGGAACACGGACAGGTGGCGGATATATGTTGCAGGTGAACTCGGATTGGCGTGATGGCGGCGGATATGTGGTGGCGTATATGGATTCGGATTGACGGTGAATATGTGGTGGTGGTATATGGCAACAGCGACGATGATGATGCGGTGGTGATATATGGCAGCGGCGACGTGACAACCTGTGAACAGAACTCGAAACTCTAAAAGACTAGACGCTAAGACCAGCAACTGGACATGACGATGCAACCGCAAATTCAACAAAGCAAATACAGAAAAGATTATGCAAGGCTCAGATTGGTTCGGATGGGATGAACTAACCCTAATTTTTTTTGGCTTTTTCGTGGACTATAGGTATGAAGAACAGACTCGATCTAAACTACGAAAAACTGTAAAATCTCACCGAGCAACCTGGAAATCTGATACCACTTGATAGAGGCAAAGGTGTCCCGTCTTTCGATGAGATGATGGATATCGCTTTGGTGGAAGTCGACTTTGATGATCCGACTACGAGCGTGCGAGGACGTCGCGCCTTAGCAATCGCTAAACCAACTCCGAGAGGTTATTGACCACGCCGGAGCACGATCAACCTGACCACGAGGGTCTATTTCCTGCGAGCAAACGAAGAACAAGCAAGAAACTAAGATTGCAATCTGGATATTGCGAATATAAGATGAAAGCTTTATTGATCAAGGTGGGGTTCTGTGACGCCTTTGTCTGGTCGTTGAACACAAACGAAGTACGCGAAGTTGCAGCTATGGCGAACTTTTAATCTAAACAAAACCCAAAGTCTAAACGGTGCCCTAAGGGCTGTATATATGGAGGAAGAGAGGGGGAATTTCGTGGCCCTTGGTGGAGGGGTCCGAAATCAACCCTATCTCTTGTTTCCCCACACATACGGACTCTAAAAATAGCCTATACCTATGTATTTCGAAATTACATGGGCCTGGCCCAATAAAAAGGTGACGCGGCACCTATAATAGCCTCGGGACGAAATTTATGAAGTGGCATCTTGTATATTTCGTCCAAGGCTTCATGCACCCATTATGGTGGCTTCAAAGTCCTGAAATCATCACTTGTAACTCCGTTCTTGTTCCCCTTGCGCATGGCATCATCTCCATGCTTGTTCTTGCTCCAATGTTCATCCTTCTCCAAGCTAGGCCCTTCATTTGTAAGCAAAACAAATGTATCCAATTTAGGCAGCATCATATTCTCATGAACATTAGAATCATTACCAAGAAACGAAAGTACCTGATAATTTAATTGGCGTGCGCGAGCTCTAGTAATTGGTCCAGTATATGTAGCAGTAGGGGCTGTGGGTGTAACAATGGTATTGATGTCCTCATGAAGAATCATTACAAAAAACTAAAGTACCTGATAATTTAATTGGCGTGCACGAGCTCTAGTAATTGGTCCCGTATATGTAGCAGTAGGGGCTGTGGGTGTAACAATGGTATTGATGTCCTCATCAGAACCTCAAAAGTTTTGTCAAAGTTGGGCAAAGCTAGAATCGGAGCATGTGTAAGCAAAGACTTGAGCTCTTCAAAAGCGGTGGATTGCAAAGATCCCCAAACAAAAGGAGTATTCTTCTTGCTCAAAGCATGCAAAGGAGCTGCGATTGTGCTAAAATCTTTCACAAAGCGACGATAAAATCCTGCAAGACCAAGGAAACTTCGCACTTGTTGCAAATTGGTGGGTTGGGGCCAAGTTTTAATTGCTTCAATTTTAGTTTCATCAACATGGACACCCTCGGAAGAGACAACGAAACCCAAGAAAACCACTTTGTCAACACCAAATGTGCACTTTTTCAAGTTGGCATAAAGACTTTCCTTTCAAAGCATTTGCAAAACAAGTCTAACATAATCAAGATGCTCTTTCATGGTTTTGCTAAACACAAGAATATCATCGAAGTAAACCACAACAAAGATTCCAATGTAAGGTCGAAGTACATGATGCATGAGATGCACAAAAGTTCCGGGAGCTTCCGACAAACCCATAGGCATAACCAACCACTCATATAAGCCAAATTTAGTTTTGAAAGCAGTTTTCCATTCGTCACCCTCATGAATGCGTATTTGATAATATCCACTTTTAAGATCTATTTTTGAGAAAAAGCTGGCTCCACTAAGTTCATCAAGCATGTCATCTAAGCGAGGAATGGGATGCCTATAGCGAATGGTGATAGCATTTATAGGTCTACAATCGGAACACAAGCGGAAACTTCCATCAGGTTTAGGCACAAGTATAACTGGAACGGCACAAGGGCTTAAGCTTTCATGTACATGACCGTTGTCGATTAGTTGTTGTACTTGCCGTTGAATCTCCTTGTGATAGAGGCAAAGGTGTCCCGTCTTTCGATGAGATGATGGATATCGCTTTGGTGGCAGTCGACTTTGACGATCCGACTACGAACGTGCGAGGACGTCGCGCCTTAGCAATCGCTAAACCAACTCCAAGAGGTTATTGACCACGCCGGAGCACGATCAACCTGACCACGTGATAGAGTCGAGGGTCCCGATCTTTCGATGAGATGATAACTATCAATTTGGTGGAGACGACTTTGACGATCCGACTACAAACGTGCAACGACGTTGTGCCTTAGCAATCGCTAAACCAACTCTGAGAGGTTATTGACCACGCCGGAGCACGATCAACCTGACCACGAAGGTCTATTCCTGCAAGCAATCGAAGAACAAGCAAGAATATGATAAAAGCAATCTGAATATCGCGAATATGTATGAAGTATTGATAATGGTGGGGATCCGAAAAGTGGTCTTGGTCTGGTCGTTGGACACAAACGAAGCACACGAAGTTGCAATGGCTAACTTTTAACTAAACAAATCCCCAGGAAAAGCTACTAGATAGATCTACTTATATAGGAGCAAGGGGTGGCGGCCAAGGAGGTGGGAGGACGTCCCAAGGCAGCCTAAAACTAAATCTAGGTCGTACAAGGCCAATGGGCCCAAGTAGAGGTGATGTAACACCTTTGGACTTGTAGTTTGACTCAGATTCTGCTGCAGCATCAGATTGTTTCGTCCACAACTCAACGCTCCGGACGAATTTGAAGGTGATTCCAATTGGGTTGGAAAGTGCACGAAATCTAGTTTCCAACAAAAAACGAATCACCCAATTCGGAGTCGGTATGAAAAACTTGTGTGCGTTTTGAGTCAGGTATGTCTGTGCAGTCCGAATCTGAATCCAGAACGTGAGAGACTTGGACTCTATCTTCTCTTGGGCCAAAAGTGACGTGAGAGAACTTTTTGGACAGCAAATAAACATCTCTTTTTTCCTTATCTTCATATGTGGATTGTACAAATGTCCCATACACCTGCAATTAGACAAAACACAACAGTGTGTGAAGTATTTTTGTTCTGGATAACATAAATAGATTATTGAATAGTTTGCACTAGAAATCACCTGACAAATATGCATATATGCAATATTTTTGGTCATATCCAAGGTAGTCATGTCCTCATCACCACGAGGGTCTGTTTCCTGCGAGCAAACGAAGAACAAGCAAGAAACTGAGATTGCAATCTGGATATTGCGAATATAAGATGAAAGCTTTATTGATCAAGGTGGGGTTCTGTGACGCCTTTGTCTGGTCGTTGAACACAAACGAAGTACGCGAAGTTGCAGCTATGGCGAACTTTTAATCTAAACAAAACCCAAAGTCTAAACGATGCCCTAAGGGCTGTATATATGGAGGAAGAGGGGGGAATTTCGTGGCCCTTGGTGGAGGTGGAGGGGTCCAAAATCAACCCTATCTCTTGTTTCCCCACACATACGGACTCTAAAAATAGCCTATACTTATGTATTTCGAAATTACATGGGCCTGGCCCAATAATAAGGTGACGCAGCACCTAAAATAGCCTCGGGACGAAATTTATGAAGTGGCATCTTGTATATTTCGTCCAAGGCTTCATGCACCCATTATGGTGGGTTCAAAGTCCTGAAATCATCACTTGTAACTTCGTTCTTGTTCCCCTTGCGCATGCCATCATCTCCATGCTTGTTCTTGCTCCAATGTTCATCCTTCTCCAAGCTAGGCCCTTCATTTGTAAGCAAAACAAATGTATCCAATTTAGGCAGCATCATATTCTCATGAACATTAGAATCATTACCAAGAAACGAAAGTACCTGGTAATTTAGTTGGCGTGCACGAGCTCTAGTAATTGGTCCAGTATGTATAGCAGCAGGGGCTGTGGGTGTAACAATTGTATTGATGTCCTCATCATCCTCCCCTTCTTGAAATGAAGTCGTCCTCGACGGAAGTTCATCTTCCTCACCCAAATAAGGCTTCAAATCTGCAATGTTAAAAGTGGGACTAACCCCAAAATCTGCAGGCAGCTCAAGTTTATATGCATTATCATTTATTTTCTCTAACACCTTAAAGGGACCATCAGCACGTGGCATTAACTTTGATTTGCGCAAATCAGGAAATCTATCCTTACGCAAATGTAACCAAACAAGATCTTTAGGTGCAAACACAACATGTTTTCTACCCTTATCTCCAGCAAGTTTATATTTAGCATTCATACGCTCAATGTTTTCCTTAGTTAACTCATGCATTTTTAAAATCAATTCAGCATGTTGTTTAGCATCAAAATTAACCTTCTCCGAAGATGGAAGAGGCAACAAATCAATAGATGCACGAGGTAGGAAACCATACAAAACTTCAAAAGGGCACATCTTAGTAGTAGAATGCAATGAACGATTATAAGCAAATTCAATATGAGGCAAGCATTCCTCCCACATTTTCTTATTATTCTTCAAAACAGCCCTAAGCATAGTAGACAACGTTCTATTGACTACTTCAGTTTGTCTATCAGTTTGGGGGTGACAAGTAGTACTAAAAAGCAGTTTAGTCCCAAACTTAGCCCATAAACATCTCCAAAAGTGGCTAAGAAATTTAGTATCACGATCTGAAACAATAGTATTTGGCACACCATGCAAGCGAATAATTTCACGAAAGAACAAATCAGCAACATTAACGGCATCATCGCTTTTATGACATGGTATAAAGTGTGCCATTTTCGAGAATCTATCCACGACAACAAATATGCTATCCCTCCCCTTCTTTGTTCGAGGTAAACCTAAAACAAAGTCCATAGATATATCCTCCCAAGGAACACTAGGTACAGGCAAAGGCATATATAAACCATGAGGATTGAGTCGTGACTTAGCTTTTTGACATGTAGTGCAGCGAGCAATAAAACGCTCAACATCCCGTCTCATCTTTGGCCAAAAGAAATGTGTAGCAAGTACGTCCTCCGTCTTCTTCACGCCAAAGTGTCCCATTAGTCCTCCTCCATGCGCCTCCTGCAACAACAAAAGACGAACGGAGCTAGCTGGAATGCATAGCTTGTTAGCACGAAACACAAATCCATCGTTAACAACAAACTTGTTCCACATTCTTCCTTCTTTACAATTCTGCATTACATCTTTAAAATCAGCATCATGCACATATTGATCTTTGATGGTCTCCAAACCAAATATTTTGAAGTCAAGTTGTGAAAGCATTGTATAGCGACGAGACAATGCATCAGCAATAACATTTTCTTTTCCCTTCTTGTGTTTAATGACATAAGGGAAAGTCTCAATGAATTCAACCCATTTAGCATGTCTATGATTCAGTTTAGCTTGACTTTTAATATGTTTCAAAGATTCATGATCAGAATGTATAACAAATTCTTTGGGCCATAAATAATGTTGCCATGTTTCTAAAGTCCGAACAAGAGCATATAATTCTTTATCATAAGTAGAATAATTCAGACTAGGCCCACTCAATTTTTCAGAAAAGTATGCAACAGGTTTGCCATCTTGTAATAACACACCTCCTAATCCAATTCCACTAGCATCACATTCAAGCTCAAAAGTCTTATTAAAATCAGGAAGTTGGAGTAAAGGAGCATGTGTCAACTTATCTTTCAATACTGAGAAGGCTTCTTCCTGTGCGGTACCCCAAAGAAAAGGCACATCTTTCTTTGTAAGCTCATTGAGAGGTGCAGCAATGGTGCTGAAATCTCTCACAAAACGCCTATAGAATCCAGCGAGTCCAAGAAAACTCCTCACGTGTGTGACCGTTTTGGGCTGCGGCCAACTCTCAATAGCTTCAATCTTGGCTTTATCAACTTCAATTCCCTGTGGAGTAACAACATAGCCAAGAAAAGATACTCGGTCGGTGCAAAAGGTGCACTTCCCGAGGTTACCAAACAAACGTGCATCACGTAAAGCAATAAAAACAGCACGTAAATGTTCCAAATGTTCTTCCAAAGATCTGCTATAAATCAATATGTCATCGAAGTAAACTACCACAATTCCCTGTGAAGTAAACTACCACAATGTATAGCAGCAGGGGCTGTGGGTGTAACAATTGTATTGATGTCCTCATGAGCTCGTGCACGCCAACTATACATACTGGACCAATTACTAGAGCTCGTGCACGCCAACTAAATTACCAGGTACTTTCGTTTCTTGGTAATGATTCTAATGTTCATGAGAATATGATGCTGCCTAAATTGGATATATTTGTTTTGCTTACAAATGAAGGGCCTAGCTTGGAGAAGGATGAACATTGGAGCAAGAACAAGCATGGAGATGATGGCATGCGCAAGGGGAACAAGAACGGAGTTACAAGTGATGATTTCAGGACTTTGAAGCCACCATAATGGGTGCATGAAGCCTTGGACGAAATATACAAGATGCCACTTCATAAATTTCGTCCCGAGGCTATTTTAGGTGCTGCGTCACCTTATTATTGGGCCAGGCCCATGTAATTTCGAAATACATAAGTATAGGCTATTTTTAGAGTCCGTATGTGTGGGGAAACAAGAGATAGGGTTGATTTCGGCCCCCTCCACCAAGGGCCACGAAATTCCCCCCCTCTTCCTCCATATATACAGCCCTTAGGGCATCGTTTAGACTTTGGGTTTTGTTTAGATTAAAAGTTCGCCATAGCTGCAACTTCGCGTACTTCGTTTGTGTTCAACGACCAGACAAAGGCGTCACAGAACCCCACCTTGATCAATAAAGCTTTCATCTTATATTCGCAATATCCAGATTGCAATCTTAGTTTCTTGCTTGTTCTTCGTTTGCTCGCAGGAAACAGACCCTCATGGTCAGGTTGATCGTGCTCCGGCGTGGTCAATAACCTCTCGGAGTTGGTTTAGCGATTGCTAAGGCGCGACGTCCTCGCACGTTCGTAGTCGGATCGTCAAAGTCGACTTCCACCAAAGCGAAATCCACCATCTCATCGAAAGACGGGACACCTTTGCCTCTATCAGTCGTTGAACACAAACGAAGTACGCGAAGTTGCAGCTATGGCGAACTTTTAATCTAAACAAAACCCCAAAGTCTAAACGATGCCCTAAGGGCTGTATATATGGAGGAAGAGGGGGGAATTTCGTGGCCCTTGGTGGAGGGGTCCGAAATCAACCCTATCTCTTGTTTCCCCACACATACGAACTCTAAAAATAGCCTATACTTATGTATTTCGAAATTACATGGGCCTGGCCCAATAATAAGGTGACGCAGCACCTAAAATAGCCTCGGGACGAAATTTATGAAGTGGCATCTTGTATATTTCGTCCAAGGCTTCATGCACCCATTATGGTGGCTTCAAAGTCCTGAAATCATCACTTGTAACTCCGTTCTTGTTCCCCTTGCACATGCCATCATCTCCATGCTTGTTCTTGCTCCAATGTTCATCCTTCTCCAAGCTAGGCCCTTCATTTGTAAGCAAAACAAATGTATCCAATTTAGGCAGCATCATATTCTCATGAACATTAAAATCATTACCAAGAAACGAAAGTACCTGGTAATTTAGTTGGCGTGCACGAGCTCTAGTAATTGGTCCAGTATGTATAGCAGCAGGGGCTGTGGGTGTAACAATTGTATTGATGTCCTCATCATCCTCCCCTTCTTGAAATGAAGTCGTCCTCGACGGAAGTTCATCTTCCTCACCCAAATAAGGCTTCAAATCTGCAATGTTAAAAGTGGGACTAACCCCAAAATCTGCAGGCAGCTCAAGTTTATATGCATTATCATTTATTTTCTCTAACACCTTAAAGGGACCATCAGCACGTGGCATTAACTTTGATTTGCGCAAATCAGAAAATCTATCCTAACGCAAATGTAACCAAACAAGATCTCCAGGTGCAAACACAACATGTTTTCTACCCTTATCTCCAGTAAGTTTATATTTAGCATTCATGCGCTCAATGTTTTCCTTAGTTAACTCATGCATTTTTAAAATCAAATCAGCACGTTGTTTAGCATCAAAATTAACCTTCTCCGAAGATGGAAGAGGCAACAAATCAATAGGTGCATGAGGTAGGAAACCATACACAACTTCAAAAGGGCACATCTTAGTAGTAGAATGCAATGAACGATTATAAGCAAATTCAATATGAGGCAAGCATTCCTCCCACATTTTCTTATTATTCTTCAAAACAGCCCTAAGCATAGTAGACAATGTTCTATTGACTACTTCAGTTTGTCCATCAGTTTGGGGGTGACAAGTAGTACTAAAAAGCAGTTTAGTCCCCAACTTAGCCCATAAACATCTCCAAAAGTGGCTAAGAAATTTAGTATCACGATCTGAAACAATAGTATTTGGCACACCATGCAAGCGAATAATTTTACGAAAGAACAAATCAGCAACATTAACAGCATCATCGCTTTTATGACATGGTATAAAGTGTGCCATTTTCGAGAATCTATCCACGACAACAAATATGCTATCCCTCCCCTTCTTTGTTCGAGGTAAACCTAAAACAAAGTCCATAGATATATCCTCCCAAGGAACACTAGGTACAGGCAAAGGCATATATAAACCATGAGGATTGAGTCGTGACTTAGCTTTTTGACATGTAGTGCAGCGAGCAATAAAACGCTCAACATCCCGTCTCATCTTTGGCCAAAAGAAATGTGTCGCAAGTACGTCCTCCGTCTTCTTCACGCCAAAGTGTCCCATTAATCCTCCTCCATGCGCCTCCTACAACAACAAAAGACGAACGGAGCTAGCTGGAATGCATAGCTTGTTAGCACGAAACACAAATCCATCGTTAACAACAAACTTGTTCCACATTCTTCCTTCTTTACAATTCTGCATTACATCTTTAAAATCAGCATCATGCACATATTGATCTTTGATGGTCTCCAAACCAAATATTTTGAAGTCAAGTTGTGAAAGCATTGTATAGCGACGAGACAATGCATCAGCAATAACATTTTCTTTTCCCTTCTTGTGTTTAATGACATAAGGGAAAGTCTCAATGAATTCAACCCATTTAGCATGTCTATGATTCAGTTTAGCTTGACTTTTAATATGTTTCAAAGATTCATGATCAGAATGTATAACAAATTCTTTGGGCCATAAATAATGTTGCCATGTTTCTAAAGTCCGAACAAGAGCATATAATTCTTTATCATAAGTAGAATAATTCAGACTAGGCCCACTCAATTTTTCAGAAAAGTATGCAACAGGTTTGCCATCTTGTAATAACACACCTCCTAATCCAATTCCACTAGCATCACATTCAAGCTCAAAAGTCTTATTAAAATCAGGAAGTTGGAGTAAAGGAGCATGTGTCAACTTATCTTTCAATACCGTGAAGGCTTCTTCCTGTGTGGTACCCCAAAGAAAAGGAACATCTTTCTTTGTAAGCTCATTGAGAGGTGCAGCAATGGTGCTGAAATCTCTCACAAAACGCCTATAGAATCCAGCGAGGCCAAGAAAACTCCTCACTTGTGTGACCGTTTTGGGCTGCGGCTAACTCTCAATAGCTTCAATCTTGGCTTTATCAACTTCAATTCCCTGTGGAGTAACAACATAGCCAAGAAAAGATACTTGGTCGGTGCAAAAGGTGCACTTCCCAAGGTTACCAAACAAACGTGCATCACGTAGAGCAATAAAAACAGCACGTAAATGTTCCAAATGTTCTTCCAAAGATCTGCTATAAATCAATATGTCATCAAAGTAAACTACCACAAATCATCCAATGAAAGCACGTAAAACTTCGTTCATTAATCTCATGAAAGTACTAGGTGCATTAGTTAACCCAAAAGGTATGACTAACCACTCATATAATCCAAACTTAGTTTTAAATGTTGTTTTCCATTCATCTCCCAATTTCATACGAATTTGATGGTAGCCACTATGCAAATCAACTTTGGAGAATATTGTAGAGCCACTCAATTCATCAAGCATATCATCTAGCCTAGGAATAGGATGACGATAACGAATAGTAATATTATTAATGCCTCTACAATCAACACACATACGTGATGTACCATCCTTTTTCGGCACTAGAATAATAGGAACAGCACAAGGACTAAGGGATTCGCGTATATAACCTTTGTCGAGAAACTCTTGTACTTGACGCATAATCTCCTTCGTCTCCTCTGGATTGGTACGGTATGGTGCACGGTTTGGCAGTGAAGCACCGGGAATTAAGTCAATCTGATGCTCAATCCCTCGAATAGGCGGTAATCCCGGTGGCACGTCTTGTGGAAAAACGTCAGCGAACTCCTGCAAAATGTTAGTGACAGCAGGAGGCAAAGAGGAAGGCACGTCCTCGAATGAAAATAATGCCTCTTTGCACACAAAAGCATAGCAAACAGATTTGCTGAAATCTAGCTCATCAATATCAGATTTGGTGGCAAATAAACATGCACTTTTCAATTTAATTTCAGAAGCAACACTAGATGGTTTATTATTAGGCTTCATTTGTTGCTCAAATTCTTTTGCCACAATCTGATTTTCACTCTTATTCTTCTCCTGCTTTGCTTTATTAGCTCTATTAATATCATCTTTCAAAATGGAATCAGGAGTCATAGGAAGCAAAGTAATATTTTTATCCTTATGAACAAGAGTATAGTGATTGTTTCTACCATGGTGTACAGAATTTTTATCAAATTGCCATGGTCTACCAAGTAATAAGGAACATGCTTGCATAGGTACCACATCACAATCAACATAATCAGCATATGTAGAGATACTAAAATGCACACGAACAATACGTGTTACCTTAACCTTGCCGCTGTTGTTGAACCATTGGATGTAGTAAGGATGTGGATGTGGTCTTGTGAGAGAAAGCTTCTCCACCATCTCCATGCTAGCCAAGTTGTTGCAGCTCCCTCCGTCTATTATGACGCGCACAGAACGTTCCTTCACAACTCCCTTGGTATGGAACAAATTGTGCCTCTGATTTTGCTTAGCTTGTGTGACCTGCACACTCAAAACACGTTGAGCAACTAAACATTCATACCTGTCAGCGTCTTCAGGAGCCATGTATTGCGTCTCATGATCAGAATCATCTCCACCATGTTCTTCATGTGTAATAAGAGCCAATGTCTCCTCATCATAGTCACTAGCGGACTCATATCCACCATCCGCGGTAGCAATCATCACACGCGGAGATTTGCATTCTCTCGCATAATGACCTCCTCCCTTACAACGACGACAAATAATATCACTTGTGTGCCCTGTTGATGCCATGGAAGAAGAAGAACGCTGTGCAGGCCCCGCAGGTGCGCTCTTGGCAGATAATGGTGGTTGTGCCTGTTTTCTTGTATCACGGCTGGAGGTGGCACCGGATGGAGGTGCTGGTGCAGTTGAAGTAGAAGATGCACGTGGTGTCCATGATGAAGGTCGGCCTGCAGAAAAGTTAGTTCGCCCCAATGCTTGTTGATCCTGCACTTCACGTTCAGCTTTACAAGCAAGATGGAATAAACGAGTGATATTAGTATACTCCTTATAGTCTAGAATGGTCTGAATCTCTCTATTTAATCCACCCAGAAAACGTGCAAGCATAGCTTCATTCTCCTCAACAATACCACATCTAATCATGCCAGTTTGTAATTCCTGATAATATTTTTCTATAGAATTTTTCCCTTGTCTTCAACGCTGCAATTTTTGAAGCAATTCACGTTGATAATATGGTGGAACCCAATGCGTGCGCATAGCGGTTTTCAAAGCAGCCCAAGTAGTTGGAATAGGATATAATTTACAATGTTCAGATCACCATACACATGCAAAACTAGTGAAAGCACAAACAGCAGCAGCAACTCGTCTCTCCTCAGGATATTGTAAACATGTAAATCGTTGTTCAGTTTCTAACTCCCAAGTAAGATATATATCAGGAACATATCTACCCTCAAATGGTGGAATATTCAATTTCAGTTTAGGAATATGGACATCATCTCGTACCTGAGGTGGTGGTGCAGGCCTACCATTACGAATATATACCTGAGGCCGACCTGGTGGTGGTGGTGCTGGTGGCTGCACGTAGTTCGGATTTTGATCAACTTCATCCTCATAATCTCCCACATAATCATCATCCTCCTGGGTACCAGCAGCAGCAGTAGCAGGAGCCAAAGAAGCACCAACAGCAGTAGCAGCGACACCAGAATTTTGTCCTGGCTCAATAGGAACATGCTGTGCTCGTCCATACTGATTCGGAAGGGGCGTAGTTGTTGTTGTTGCAGAGGTGCGACAGGTGCAGCCGGTGGTGGAAGACGCGCAAGCAGTTCATTAAATCTGTTATCGAGCTTTGTTTCGAACGTCTTCTCAACGCCAGTAATCTTCTCCATGGCCTCTTCAAAATTGTTCAGCACATCTTGCACCTGTTCAGTAATCATTTGCTGAAACTTATCATGAAGCTCCTTGTTCGATAAGTTCTCCCAGTCAATCTCGTCGGTTTGTGATCCTGGCATGGTTGGCAGCAATAGAAACACACAAGAATATGATCCTACAGACTACTAAGAAGTGGTGGTGGTGTATCACAAATCCGTCAAGCAAATCTCAAATTCTTACCAGTTCTTACCCAGCAGCAGGCGGTGATCGGCAACCGTTGTAGTCAAAAACTCTCAAAGCTTGGATAGAGCGATTACCAGGGAGAGTCAAACACACGACGTAGATGTATGTGGAGCTGGGAAGGCTTATAATATGGTAGCAAAAAGGGTCAGCAATAATCAATTCAGAGATGCAAAGTTGAATAAACGCTCAACGACGGTACTGTGCTGGTCCTAGGCTAGACTATGCTAGAGACGCGAGCCTAGAACACCAACAAAATCATGGCGCGGCACGTAAACAAGGGAAAAGCACACTCTGAAAAAAAAATTCGCTCTTTTTTTTGCGCTCTTTTTTTTTGCGCTGCTCTTTTTTTTGCGAAAAATCACTATAATGGCGAGTGTCTCAAAACTCTTCCTAGGTCAAACTGACAGGATGTGCACGAAATTTTTTTTCGAATTTTTTTTTTCTCGACTGCCCGGACCCAAAAACTGGAAACGGGTCAAAAAAAACTTCCTATAATAGCACCTGTCTCAAAACACTCAGAAACACCTAAAAATAGGATAGCCAGAAATTTTTTCGAAAAATGCGTTTTCGAAAAATTTTGGGCCTAAACGGAGCGTGGTTTCCCGACTCTTTTTTTTCTGGAACCTACTCCGGCAAGGAAACAGGAATCGGAATCTAGATGGATCCTGAAAACAAACCTAATAAGCAAGGAACTCGGATTGGTGGTGGATATATGGTGGTGGTATATGGCAGCGGTGGTGGTAGCGGTGGTAGTATATGGATATGGATCGGTGGTGGTATATGGGCACGGATTGGTGGTGGTATATGGATACGGATTCGGAGCGGTGGTGGTAGATGGCAGGGGCGATGATGATGGTGCGGCGGCGGCGTGACAACTTATGACCAGAACTCGAAACTCTAAAAGACTAGACTCTAAGACCAGCAACTAGACCGACGATGCAACCGCAAATTCAACAAAGCAAAACCCTAAAAAGATTATGCAAAGGCTCAGATTGGTTCGGATATGATGAACTAACGCTAATTTTTTTGTGGCTTTTTCGTGGACTGTAGGTATGAAGAACAGACTCGATCTAAACTACGAAAAACTGTAAAATCTCACCGAGCAACCTGGAAATCTGATACCACTTGATAGAGGCAAAGGTGTCCCGTCTTTCGATGAGATGATGGATATCGCTTTGGTGGCAGTCGACTTTGATGATCCGACTACGAACGTGCGAGGACGTCGCGCCTTAGCAATCGCTAAACCAACTCCGAGAGGTTAATGACCACGCCGGAGCACGATCAACCTGACCACGAGGGTCTGTTTCCTGCGAGCAAACGAAGAACAAGCAAGAAACTGAGATTGCAATCTGGATATTGCGAATATAAGATGAAAGCTTTATTGATCAAGGTGGGGTTCTGTGATGCCTTTGTCTGGTCGTTGAACACAAACGAAGTACGCGAAGTTGCAGCTATGGCGAACTTATAATCTAAACAAAACCCAAAGTCTAAACGATGCCCTAAGGGCTGTATATATGGAGGAAGATGGGGGAATTTCGTGGCCCTTGGTGGAGGGGTCCGAAATCAACCCTATCTCTTGTTTCCCCACACATACGGACTCTAAAAATAGCCTATACTTATGTATTTCGAAATTACATGGGCCTGGCCCAATAATAAGGTGACGCAGCACCTAAAATAGCCTCGGGACGAAATTTATGAAGTGGCATCTTGTATATTTCGTCCAAGGCTTCATGCACCCATTATGGTGGCTTCAAAGTCCTGAAATCATCACTTGTAACTCCGTTCTTCTTCCCCTTGCGCATGCCATCATCTCCATGCTTGTTCTTGCTCCAATGTTCATCCTTCTCCAAGCTAGGCCGTTCATTTGTTTTGCTCGCCCAAAAAAATTCTGGCTATCCTATTTTTAGGTGTTTCTGAGTCGGGTAGCCACGCTCCGTTTAGGCCCAAAAATTTTCGAAAACGCATTTTTCGAAAAAAATTCTGGCTATCCTATTTTTAGGTGTTTCTGAGTGTTTTGAGATAGGTGCCATTATAGGAAGTTTTTTTTGACCCGTTTCCAGTTTTTGGGTCCGGGCAGTCGAAAAAAAATTGGTCGAAAAATTTCGTGCCCATCCTGTCAGTTTGAGCTAGGAAGAGTTTTGAGATACTCGCCATTATTGTGATTTTTCGCAAAAAAAAAGGCAGCGCAAAAAAAAAGAGCGCAAAAAAAAGAGCGAAAAAAAAATTCAGAGTGTGCTTTTCCCTTGTTTACGTGCAGCGCCGTGATTTTGTTGATGTTCTAGGCTCGCGTCTCTAGCACAGTCTAGCCTAGGACCAGCACAGTACCGTCGTTGAGCGTTTATTCAACTTTGCATCTCTGAATTGATTATTGCTGACCCTTTTTGCTACCATAGTATAAGCCTTCCCAGCTCCACATACATCTACGTCGTGCGTTTGACTCTCCCTGGTAATCGCTCTATCCAAGCTTTGAGAGTTGTGACTACAACGGTTGCCGATCACCGCCTGTTGCTGGGTAAGAACTGGTAAGAATTTGAGTTTTGCTTGACGGATTTGTGACACCCACCACCACCACTTGTTCGTAGTCTGTAGGATCATATTCTTGTGTGTTTCTATTGCTGCTAACCATGCCAGGATCACAAGCCGACAAGATTGACTGGGAGAATTTATCGAACAAGGAGCTTCATGATAAGTTTCAGCAAATGATGACTGAACATGTGCAAGATGTGCTGAACAATTTTGAAGAGGCCATGGAGAAGATCACTGGCCTTGAGAAGACGTTCGAAACAAAGCTCGATAACAGATTTAATGAATTGCTCGCACGTCTTCCACCACCACCACCCGCTGCACCTAACGCACCTCTCCAACAACAACAACAATGACTACCTCCACGTCGCGAAATAGACCTTCGCCGAGCGAGCCGTGTTCCTCTTGCGTTTGGCCAAACTGTTGGTGCTGCTGTTGATACTTCTGTGGCTCCTGCTACTGCTGTTGCTGGTACCCAGGAGGATGATGAGTATGCGGGCGATTATGAGGATGAGGTTGATCAAAATCAGATCTACGAGCAGCCACCAGCACCACCACCAGCAGGTCGACCTCAGGTATATATTCGTAATGGTAGGCCTGCACCACCACCTCAGGTACGAGATGATGTCCATATTCCTAAACTGAAATTGAATATTCCACCATCTGAGGGTAGATATGTTCCTGATATATATCTTACTTGGGAGTTAGAAACTGAACAACGATTTACATGTTTACAATATCCTGAGGAGAGACGAGTTGCTGCTGCTATTTGTGCTTTCACTAGTTTTGCATGTGTATGGTGATCTGAACATTGTAGATTATATCCTATTCCAACTACTTGGGCTGCTTTGAAAACCGCTATGCGCACGCATTGGGTTCCACCATATTATCAACGTGAATTGCTTCAAAAATTGCAGCGTTTAAGACAAGGAAAAAATTCTGTAGAAGAATATTATCAGGAATTACAAACTGGCATGATTAGATGTGGTATTGTTGAGGAGAATGAAACTATGCTTGCACGTTTTCTGGGTGGATTAAATAGAGAGATTCAGACCATTCTAGACTATAAGGAGTATACTAATATCACTCGTTTATTCCATCTTGCTTGTAAAGCTGAACGTGAAGTGCAGGATCGACAAGCATTGGGGCGAACTAACTTTTCTGCAGGCCGACCTTCATCATGGACACCACGTGCATCTTCTACTTCAACTGCACCAACACCCCCATCAGGTGCCACCTCCAGCCGTGATACAAGAAAACAGGCACAACCACCATTATCTGCCAAGAGCGCACCTGCGGGGCCTACACAGCGTTCTTCTTCTTCCATAGCATCAACAGGGCACACAAGTGATGTTATTTGTCGTCGTTGTAAGGGAGGAGGTCATTATGCGAGAGAATGCAAATCTCCGCGTGTGATGATTGCTACCGCGGATGGTGGATATGAGTCCGCTAGTGACTATGATGAGGAGACTTTGGCTCTTATTACACGTGAAGAACATGGTGGAGATGATTCTGATAATGAGACGCAATACATGGCTCCTGAAGACGCTGACAGGTATGAATGTTTAGTTGCTCAACGTGTTTTGAGTGTGCAGATCACACAAGCTGAGCAAAATCAAGGGCACAATTTGTTCCATACCAAGGGAGTTGTGAAGGAACGTTCTGTGCGCGTCATCATAGACGGAGGGAGCTGCAACAACTTGGCTAGCATGGAGATGGTCGAGAAGCTTTCTCTCACCACAAGACCACATCCACATCCTTACTACATCCAATGGTTCAACAACAGCGGTAAGGTTAAGGTAACACGTACTGTTCGTGTGCATTTTAGTATATCTACATATGCTGATTATGTTGATTGTGATGTGGTACCTATGCAAGCATGTTCCTTATTACTTGGTAGACCATGGCAATTTGATAAAAATTCTGTACACCATGGTAGAAACAATCACTATACTCTTGTTCATAAGGACAAAAATATTACTTTGCTTCCTATGACTCCTGATTCCATTTTGAAAGATGATATTAATAGAGCTAATAAAGCAAAACAGGAGACGAATAAGAGTGAAAATCAGATTGTGGCAAAAGAATTTGAGCAACAAATGAAGCCTAATAATAAACCATCTAGTGTTGCTTCTGAAATTAAATTGAAAAGTGCATGTTTATTTGCCACCAAATCTGATATTGATGAGCTAGATTTCAGCAAATCTGTTTGCTATGCTTTTGTGTGCAAAGAGGCATTATTTTCATTCGAGGACGTGCCTTCCTCTTTGTCTCCTGCTGTCACTAACATTTTGCAGGAGTTCGCTGACGTCTTTCCACAAGACGTGCCACCGGGATTACCGCCTATTCGAGGGATTGAGCATCAAATTGACTTAATTCCCGGTGCTTCACTGCCAAACCGTGCACCATACCGTACCAATCCAGAGGAGACGAAGGAGATTATGCGTCAAGTACAAGAGCTTCTCGACAAAGGTTATATACGCGAATCCCTTAGTCCTTGTGCTGTTCCTATTATTCTAGTGCCGAAAAAGGATGGTACATCACGTATGTGTGTTGATTGTAGAGGCATTAATAATATTACTATTCGTTATCGTCATCCTATTCCTAGGCTAGATGATATGCTTGATGAATTGAGTGGCTCTACAATATTCTCCAAAGTTGATTTGCGTAGTGGATACCATCAAATTCGTATGAAATTGGGAGATGAATGGAAAACAGCATTGAAAACTAAGTTTGGATTATATGAGTGGTTAGTCATGCCTTTTGGGTTAACTAATGCACCTAGTACTTTCATGAGATTAATGAACGAAGTTTTACGTGCTTTCATTGGACGATTTGTGGTAGTTTACTTTGATGACATATTGATTTATAGCAGATCTTTGGAAGAACATTTGGAACATTTACGTGCTGTTTTTATTGCTCTACGTGATGCACGTTTGTTTGGTAACCTTGGGAAGTGCACCTTTTGCACCGACCGAGTATCTTTTCTTGGCTATGTTGTTACTCCACAGAGAATTGAAGTTGATAAAGCCAAGATTGAAGCTATTGAGAGTTGGCCGCAGCCCAAAACGGTCACACAAGTGAGGAGTTTTCTTGGCCTCGCTGGATTCTATAGGCGTTTTGTGAGAGATTTCAGCACCATTGCTGCACCTCTCAATGAGCTTACAAAGAAAGATGTGTCTTTTCTTTGGGGTACCGCACAGGAAGAAGCCTTCACGGTATTGAAAGATAAGTTGACACATGCTCCTTTACTCCAACTTCCTGATTTTAATAAGACTTTTGAGCTTGAATGTGATGCTAGTGGAATTGGATTAGCAAACCTGTTGCATACTTTTCTGAAAAATTGAGTGGGCCTAGTCTGAATTATTCTACTTATGATAAAGAATTATATGCTCTTGTTCGGACTTTAGAAACATGGCAACATTATTTATGGCCCAAAGAATTTGTTATACATTCTGATCATGAATCTTTGAAACATATTAAAAGTCAAGCTAAACTGAATCGTAGACATGCTAAATGGGTTGAATTCATTGAGACTTTCCCTTATGTCATTAAACACAAGAAGGGAAAAGAAAATGTTATTGCTGATGCATTGTCTCGTCGCTATACTATGCTTTCACAACTTGACTTCAAAATATTTGGTTTGGAGACCATCAAAGATCAATATGTGCATGATGCTGATTTTAAAGATGTAATGCAGAATTGTAAAGAAGGAAGAATGTGGAACAAGTTTGTCGTTAACGATGGATTTGTGTTTCGTGCTAACAAGCTATGCATTCCAGCTAGCTCCGTTCGTCTTTTGTTGTTGCAGGAGGCGCATGGAGGAGGATTAATGGGACACTTTGGCGTGAAGAAGACGGAGGACGTACTTGCTACACATTTCTTTTGGCCAAAGATGAGACGGGATGTTGAGCGTTTTATTGCTCGATGCACTACATGTCAAAAAGCTAAGTCAAGACTCAATCCTCATGGTTTATATATGCCTTTGCCTGTACCTAGTGTTCCTTGGGAGGATATATCTATGGACTTTGTTTTAGGTTTACCTCGAACAAAGAAGGGGAGGGATAGCATATTTGTTGTCGTGGATAGATTCTCGAAAATGGCACACTTTATACCATGTCATAAAAGCGATGATGCTGTTAATGTTGCTGATTTGTTCTTTCGTGAAATTATTCGCTTGCATGGTGTGCCAAATACTATTGTTTCAGATCGTGATACTAAATTTCTTAGCCACTTTTGGAGATGTTTATGGGCTAAGTTGGGGACTAAACTGCTTTTTAGTACTACTTGTCACCCCCAAACTGATGGACAAACTGAAGTAGTCAATAGAACGTTGTCTACTATGCTTAGGGCTGTTTTGAAGAATAATAAGAAAATGTGGGAGGAACGCTTGCCTCATATTGAATTTGCTTATAATCGTTCATTGCATTCTACTACTAAGATGTGCCCTTTTGAAGTTGTGTATGGTTTCCTACCTCGTGCACCTATTGATTTGTTGCCTCTTCCATCTTCGGAGAAGGTTAATTTTGATGCTAAACAACGTGCTGAATTGATTTTAAAAATGCATGAGTTAACTAAGGAAAACATTGAGCGTATGAATGCTAAATATAAACTTGCTGGAGATAAGGGTAGAAAACATGTTGTGTTTGCACCTGGAGATCTTGTTTGGTTACATTTGCGTAAGGATAGATTTCCTAATTTGCGCAAATCAAAGTTAATGCCACGTGCTGATGGTCCCTTTAAGGTGTTAGAGAAAATAAATGATAATGCATATAAACTTGAGTTGCCTGCAGATTTTGGGGTTAGTCCCACTTTTAACATTGCAGATTTGAAGCCTTATTTGGGTGAGGAAGATGAACTTCCGTCGAGGACGACTTCATTTCAAGAAGGGGAGGATGATGAGGACATCAATACAATTGTTACACCCACAGCCCCTGCTGCTATACATACTGGACCAATTACTAGAGCTCGTGCACGCCAACTAAATTACCAGGTACTTTCGTTTCTTGGTAATGATTCTAATATTCATGAGAATATGATGCTGCCTAAATTGGATACATTTGTTTTGCTTACAAATGAAGGGCCTAGCTTGGAGAAGGATGAACATTGGAGCAAGAACAAGCATGGAGATGATGGCATGCGCAAGGGAAACAAGAACGGAGTTACAAGTGATGATTTCAGGACTTTGAAGCCACCATAATGGGTGCATGAAGCCTTGGACGAAATATACAAGATGCCACTTCATAAATTTCGTCCCGAGGCTATTTTAGGTGCTGCGTCACCTTTTTATTGGGCCAGGCCCATGTAATTTCGAAATACATAAGTATAGGCTATTTTTAGAGTCCGTATGTGTGGGGAAACAAGAGATAGGGTTGATTTCGGACCCCTCCACCAAGGGCCACGAAATTCCCCCCTCTTCCTCCATATATACAACCCTTAGGGCATCGTTTAGACTTTGGGTTTTGTTTAGATTAAAAGTTCGCCATAGCTGCAACTTCGCGTACTTCGTTTGTGTTCAACGACCAGACAAAGGCGTCACAGAACCCCACCTTGATCAATAAAGCTTTCATCTTATATTCGCAATATCCAGATTGCAATCTCAGTTTCTTGCTTGTTCTTCGTTTGCTCGCAGGAAACAGACCCTCGTGGTCAGGTTGATCGTGCTCCGGTGTGGTCAATAACCTCTCGGAGTTGGTTTAGCGATTGCTAAGGCGCGACGTCCTCGCACGTTCGTAGTCGGATCGTCAAAGTCGACTTCCACCAAAGCGATATCCATCATCTCATCGAAAGACGGGACACCTTTGCCTCTATCAGTATCCAATTTAGGCAGCATCATATTCTCATGAACATTAGAATCATTACCAAGAAACGAAAGTACCTTGTAATTTAGTTGGCGTGCACGAGCTCTAGTAATTGGTCCAGTATGTATAGCAGCAGGGGCTGTGGGTGTAACAATTGTATTGATGTCCTCATCACCTTGGTTTCTTCGGGATTGGCACGGTAGGGAGCTTTGTTTGGAAGTGGCGCTCCGGGGATGAGATCAATTCGATGCTCAATGCCTCGTAGAGGAGGTAGACCCGGAGGTAGCTCATCGGGAAAAACATCTTGAAATTCCTACAAAAGAGATTGAAACACCAAAGGTAGCTCGTGAATGGTGTTAGTTGTTGTATCTCCATCCTTGCACACAAGGACAAAGTGCATCACACTCGATGGGTTCTCACACACTTCTCTCATCTCACTTTTGGTGGCAAATAGTATGAGGTTTTTCTCTCTAGGCGAAGAGGCGCTCAAGTTTGGCTTGTGGCTCTCACTCACTTTTTGGTGGCTCACTTTCTCACTCGTCTCTCTATGGTGGGTGGCTTGCTTGTCGGCTATCACTTGACTAGGAGACATAGGTCGTAGCACATATTCCTTCCCTTTCATCTTGAAGCTATAGTGATTGGTTCGCCCATTGTGGATGACACCACGGTCGAATTGCCATGGTCGACCAAGAAGGAGGTGGCAAACGGTCATTGGGACCACATCACATTCCAAAGTGTCTTCATATGCACCGATCTTGAAAGAGACTTGGACCGTATGCTCAATTCGTATAGTGCCGGAGTCACTTAGCCATTGAACCTTGTACGGGTGTGGGTGCTTCTTCTTGACTAATTGGAGCTTGGAGCATAGTTCTTCACTTGCCAAGTTGTGACAACTACCTCCATCGATGATGACCTTGACGGATCGTCCATTAATGCCGGCCTTTGTGTGGAAGATGTGGCATCGTTGGTCTTCTGCTTGTTGATGTTGGAGTGTCAATACCTTGGAGACAACGAGAGCGGGGCTCGAATCCTCATCACAAAAGACTTGATCATCTTCATTGTCGTTCACGCGCCGGTGCATGGCCACTTGCTCAATAGCTTCCATCTCCTCTTCACTCATGGAGTCATACGTGTCGTCGTCGTTGAGGATCATGGTGCGCTTGTTTGTGCATTGATAGGACTTGTGGCCTCGGCCGCCGCAAGTGAAACACTTGAAGGAGCTTGTCTTGACGGTCTCGTCGGTTGGAGTAGATGATGAAGCACGCGGCTTGAAGTTGCTTGTAGTAGGAGGAAGATGACTTGAACTAGCGGAAGTTTTCTTGTAACTTGACTTGTCATTGTTGCTTGGAGAAGGCAATGTTGATGTTGGAGGAGTTGTTGAAGCTTGGGTGTTGGAGAAGCCGTAGGTCTTGGATGAGTACTTGGCGTACTTGAAGTCATCTTGCACTTGACGTTCCGCCTTTGTAGCTTGATGCACGAGCTCAATGAGGTTGGAGTAGGGTTGGAAGTCGGCGATCTTCTTGATGGGATGATTGAGTCGATTCAAGAATCGTGCCATTGTTTGCTCATCATCTTCCGTGACATTGGCTCGAATCATGGCAATCTCCATTTCCTTGTAGTATTCTTCAACACTCTTTGTTCCTTGCTTGAGGAGTTGTAGCTTCTTGAAAAGATCACGGTTGTAGTATGTTGGAACAAAACGTGCTCGCATGACATCCTTCATTTGAGCCCAAGTGGTGATTGGAGGTTCACCTCTTGCTTGTCGTCGCTCAATTACTTGTTCCCACCATATGAGCACATAGTCTTGGAACTCTAGTGATGCCATTGCGATTTTCTTCTCTTCCTCAAAGTTGTGCAAACGAAAGATTTTGTCGACCTTCAATGCCCATGAGAGGTATTCTTCGGGGTCATTGCTTCCATTGAACTTGGGCATTGTGAATTTGAGCTTGCCATAGCGTTGCTCTTCATTGTGTTGTTGGCGATGGTGTTGATGACGCCCTTGACGTGGAGGGTAATCATCCTCATGTTGTTCTTGGCGCGGATGAAGTCGATGATCAACTTGTTCTTGATGACCTTGAGGGTGAAGTTGAGCTTGAGGAGCTTGTGGAGGAGCTTGACGTTGCACTCGCGGATGGTAGTTCATCTCTTGGATTTCTTCTCGAAGAGCTTCCTCTTGATTGCGCCGTTCGCGATTGCGGTTGGCGATAGCTCGACTTGATGCTTGAAGGGCACGTTCCGCTTCAAGAGCTTGTGCTTCTCGTTGTTGTTGTTGAAGACGTTGAGTCTCGGCATCTTGTTGCTCTTGGTGTAGACGCGCTCGTTCTTGTTCTTGTTGACGCCGTAGTCGTTGTCGTTCTTGAGCTTGAGCAAAGGCGACTTGATTTGCTTGAGGACGAGGGACTTGCTCATCGACTTGCTCTTGTGAATGCTTGTCGTGAAGCGGGTTGCGAGATGCATGACGGTCTTGACGCGCGGCTCGTCGAAGAGTGTTCGATGACGGTGTACTTGTGTCGGAGAAGGAGTCGTCGGAGTGGCGACTTGAGTGGCTCCGTCTTGAGTATGAGGATGTAGAAGGACGCCGGTTCACCAACAAAGCTCGGATTTCGTCCATTCTTGCATCATTTTCTTGCTTGTGCGCGTCGAGCTTGGTGTCAAAGTAGTCTCTTGTACGTTGCTCGGAGAGTCGCAAGTCGGTGGCGAGGTTGTCGATGCGGTCGTTCATAGCTTGTTGCTCTTGATGTAGAGCTCGTTATGCGCCAAAGAGGTGGCTCTTGGTGACGTATGATGACATGTCGTCGTCTTGCTCGATGAAGAGTGGGTTTGTAGATGTACTTGGCCTATCCATCATTTCAAGCAAAATGTGAGTGGTAGAAGGAAAAGAACGAATACCAATGTACCTTTGACCGATGTTGAAAGTGAATCAAGTTCACCCAAATGCGGACAATGAAATAGCACTTTTGGTACCAATTCTTGTCGGTTCTCACACCTACACAAGTAAAAGCTTTATAGTGGGGCTTGGTTAGGATGGTGGCACAAAATTTGATGCAATTGAAAGCGAGATTCAATAATGTTGGAAAAGATTCACAAATTTGCAAATGCAACAAGTAGACCAAGCTAGTATGGGTACACGGAAACACACACACAAATAGATAAGTGGGATTGTGCAAACCAAAAGTGAGCAAAAATGTGGAGACCACGAAAATGCTCTTGTTGCACAATACTAGAGAGACGCTAGCACGATTGCACAATAGGCGGATACGCGAACTTGTGCACAACCTACTAGGCAAAAATGCAACTATCTCTATCCCAAGTATGCTATATGTATGGTATTTCGGTGCAATGATCCAAGATGATCCAATATGACAATCTTAATGTTGTATGATGCGATGGTTCTTGCTCATAAGCTCTTTGCTTATCTTTCCTCTTTGCTTAAAAGCTTTGGTGGCTCCTTCACTTTTGAGCTCTTTTCTCATGCAATACTTCACGAACCAAGATAGCAATTGTGTATGCGATGACAACTTTGTGACACACAAGTGGATCCCAAGATATGCACCACTATGGTATGGTATGTATGCTATGGAGTATGATCATTAAATGTGCACAAGTCACGTTGCCGGCAATACTCAATGGCTAGTCTCGATCGGTAAGCTACGCAAAATGAGGCAATGTGGGTTATCAATGCAATTGCAAGTGAGGACAAAGATGTCGTCGAAGTTACCATCCTTGGCAATGTTGAGTAGTCGATGGAGTTTGAGCGGTGGTGATGATGACGTCGAACCGTACCTATATAGCCGAAACACAATAGGACACGGGAACCACAACTCAATTTTCAAAGACCAAAACGTATCAAAATCGACATAGGAGGTAGCGGTGAGCGGTGGTGGTGGTTGTGGAAAGTGTTTTGGGTATGCGGAAGATGTCGTGGGCACGATGGAAAAATTTGGCGATGGTATGGTGGAATGGGCGTGGGGGGTGGAGTTGCTGTCTCCCAGGGGTCGGATGTCCGGGGCGCCGGATGTCCGGGGTACACGGGCCGGATGTCCGGGCTCTGGCTCGGGGACGAACACGAAGAACTCCGCGGTGGAAAATTGCAACTCCGAACGAATTGGTGGATGGAAAAGGGTGGGGAGGGTGGGGAAAGCTAGATCCACACGCAGCAACACAAGTCCATGGACCAAATCCAACAAAATTTCATCACACCAACAAATCACAAAAAAAATTTGGGGCTATTTTTGGTGGGGATTTTCGGAACTAGGACGAAAACGACAAAATCAAGCTAGAAAACACGGGGTAGGGGCTCCAAAAACGTGATCAACCTGGCTCATGATACCAAGATTGATAGAGGCAAAGGTGTCCCGTCTTTCGATGAGATGATGGATATCGCTTTGGTGGAAGTCGACTTTGACGATCCGACTATGAACGTGCGAGGACGTCGCGCCTTAGCAATCGCTAAACCAACTCCGAGAGGTTATTGACCACGCCGGAGCACGATCAACCTGACCACGAGGGTCTGTTTCCTGCGAGCAAACAAAGAACAAGCAAGAAACTGAGATTGCAATCTGGATATTGCGAATATAAGATGAAAGCTTTATTGATCAAGGTGGGGTTCTGTGACGGCTTTGTCTGGTCGTTGAACACAAACGAAGTACGCGAAGTTGCAGCTATGGCGAACTTTAATCTAAACAAAACCCAAAGTCTAAACGGTGCGCTAAGGGCTGTATATATGGAGGAAGAGAGGGGGAATTTCGTCGCCCTTGGTGGAGGGGTCCGAAATCAACCCTACCTCTTGTTTCCCCACACATACGGACTCTAAAAATAGCATATACTAATGTATTTCGAAATTACATGGGCCTGGCCCAATAAAAAGGTGACGCAGCACCTATAATAGCCTCTGTACGAAATTTATGAAGTGGCATCTTGTATATTTCGTCCAAGGCTTCATGCACTCTTATGGTGGCTTCAAAGTCCTGAAATCATCACTTGTAACTCCGTTATGGTTCCCCTTGCGCATGGCATCATCTCCATGCTTGCTCTTGCTCCAATGTCCATCCTTCTCCAAGCTAGGCCCTTCATTTGTAAGCAAAACAAATGTATCCAATTTAGGCAGCATCATATTCTCATGAACATTAGAATCATTACCAAGAAACGAAAGTACCTGATAATTTAATTGGCGTGCCCGAGCTCTAGTAATTGGTCCAGTATATGTAGCAGTAGGGGCTGTGGGTGTAACAATGGTATTCATGTCCTCATCATCCTCCCCTTCTTGAAATGAAGTCGTCCTCGACGGAAGCTCATCTTACTCACCCAAATAAGGCTTCAAATCTGCAATGTTAAAAGTGGGACTAACCCCAAAATCTGCAGGCAGCTCAAGTTTATATGCATTATCATTTACTTTCTCCAACACCTTAAAGGGACCAGCAGCACGTGGCATTAGCTTTGATTTGCGCAAATCAGGAAATCTATCCTTACGCAAATGTAACCAAACAAGATCTCCAGGTGCAAACACAACATGTTTTCTACCCTTATCTCTAGCAAGTTTATATTTAGCATTCATACGCTCAATGTTTTCCTTAGTTAACTCATGCATTTTTAAAATCAATTCAGCACGTTCTTTAGCATCAAAATTAACCTTCTCCGAAGATGGAAGAGGCAACAAATCAATAGGTGCACGAGGTAGGAAACCATAGACAACTTCAAAAGGGCACATCTTAGTAGTAGAATGCAATGAACGATTATAAGCAAATTCAATATGAGGCAAGCATTCCTCCCACATTTTCTTATTATTCTTCAAAACAGCCCTAAGCATAGTAGACAATGTTCTATTGACTACTTCAGTTTGTCCATCAGTTTGGGGGTGACAAGTAGTACTAAAAAGCAGTTTAGTCCCCAACTTAGCCCATAAACATCTCCAAAAGTGGCTAAGAAATTTAGTATCACGATCTGAAACAATAGTATTTGGCACACCATGCAAGCGAATAATTTCTCGAAAGAACAAATCAGCAACATTAACAGCATCATCGCTTTTATGACATGGTATAAAGTGTGCCATTTTCGAGAATCTATCCACGACAACAAATATGCTATCCCTCCCCTTCTTTGTTCGAGGTAAACCTAAAACAAAGTCAAGTTGTGAAAGCATAGTATAGCGACGAGACAATGCATCAGCAATAACATTTTCTTTTCCCTTCTTGTGTTTAATGACATAAGGGAAAGTCTCAATAAATTCAACCCATTTAGCATGTCTACGATTCAGTTTAGCTTGACTTTTAATATGTTTCAAAGATTCATGATCAGAATGTATAACAAATTCTTTGGGCCATAAATAATGTTGCCATGTTTCTAAAGTCCGAACAAGAGCATATAATTCTTTATCGTAAGTAGAATAATTCAGACTAGGCCCACTCAATTTTTCAGAAAAGTATGCAACAGGTTTGCCATCTTGTAATAACACACCTCCTAATCCAATTCCACTAGCATCACATTCAAGCTCAAAAGTCTTATTAAAATCAGGAAGTTGGAGTAAAGGAGCATATGTCAACTTATCTTTCAATACCGTGAAGGCTTCTTCCTGTGCGGTACCCCACAGCAAAAGCACATCTTTCTTTGTAAGCTCATTGAGAGGTGCAGCAATGGTGCTGAAATCTCTCACAAAACGCCTATAGAATCCAGCGAGGCCAAGAAAACTCCTCACTTGTGTGACCGTTTTGGGCTACGGCCAACTGTCAATAGCTTCAATCTTGGCTTTGTCAACTTCAATTCCCTCTGGAGTAACAACATAGCCAAGAAAAGATACTCAGTCGGTGCAAAAGGTGCACTTCCCAAGGTTACCAAACAAACGTGCATCACGTAGAGCAATAAAAACAACACGTAAATGTTCCAAATGTTCTTCCAAAGATTTGCTATAAATCAGTATGTCATCAAAATAGACTACCACAAATCGTCCAATGAAAGCACGTAAAACTTCGTTCATTAGTCTCATGAAAGTACTAGGCGCATTAGTTAACCCAAAAGGCATGACTAACCACTCATATAAACCAAACTTTGTTTTAAATGTTGTTTTCCATTCATCACCCAATTTCATATGAATTTGATGGTAACCACTACGCAAATTCATCAAGCATATCATCTAGCCTAGGAATAGGATGACGATTACGAATAGTAATATTATTAATGCCTCTACAATCAACACACATACGTGATGTACCATCCTTTTTCGGCACTAGAATAATAGGAACAGCACAAGGACTAAGGGATTCGCGTATATAACCTTTGTCGAGAAGCTCTTGTACTTGACGCATAATCTCCTTCGTCTCCTCTGGATTGGTATGGTATGGTGCACGGTTTGGCAGTGAAGCACCGGGAATTAAGTCAATCTGATGCTCAATCCCTCGAATAGGCGGTAATCCCGGTGGCACGTCTTGTGGAAAGACGTCAGCGAACTCCTGCAAAATGTTAGTGACAGCAGGAGGCAAAGAGGAAGGCACGTCCTCGAATGAAAATAATGCCTCTTTGCACACAAAAGCATAGCAAACAGATTTGCTGAAATCTAGCTCATCAATATCAGATTTGGTGGCAAATAAACATGCACTATTCAATTTAATTTCAGAAGCAACACTAGACAGTTTATTATTAGGCTTAATTTGTTTCTCAAATTCTTTTGCCACAATCTGATTTTCACTCTTATTCGTCTCCTGTTTTGCTTTATTAGCTCTATTAATATCATCTTTCAAAATGGAATCAGGAGTCATAGGAAGCAAAGTAATATTTTTATCCTTATGAAAAAGAGTATAGTGATTGTTTCTACCATGGTGTACAGAATTTTTATCAAATTGCCATGGTCTACCAAGTAATAAGGAACATGCTTGCATAGGTACCACATCACAATCAACATAATCAGCATATGTAGAGATACTAAAATGCACACGAATAGTACGTGTTACCTTAACCTTGCCGCTGTTGTTGAACCATTGGATGTAGTAAGGATGTGGATGTGGTCTTGTGGTGAGAGAAAGCTTCTCCACCATCTCCATGCTAGCCAAGTTGTTGCAGCTCACTCCATCTATGATGACGCGCACAGAACGTTCTTTCACAACTCCCTTGGTATGGAACAAATTGTGCCTCTGATTTAGCTCAGCTTGTGTGACCTGCACACTCAAAACACGTTGAGCAACTAAACATTCATACCTGTCAGCGTCTTCAGGAGCCATGTATTGCGTCTCATGATCAAAATCATCTCCACCATGTTCTTCACGTGTAATAAGAGCCAAAGTCTCCTCATCATAGTCACTAGCGGACTCATATCCACCATCCGCGGTAGCAATCATCACACGCGGAGATTTGCATTCTCTCGCATAATGACCTCCTCCCTTACAACGACGACAAATAATATCACTTGTGTGCCCTGTTGATGCCATGGAAGAAGAAGAACGCTGTGCAGGCCCCGCAGGTGCGCTCTTGGCAGATAATGGTGGTTGTGCCTGTTTTCTTGTATCACGACTGGAGGTGGCACGTGATTGAGGTGCTGGTGCAGTTGAAGTAGAAGATGCACGCGGTGTCCATGATGAAGGTCGGCCTGCAGAAAAGTTAGTTCGCGCCAATGCTTGTCGATCTTGCACTTCACGTTCAGCTTTACAAGCAAGATGGAATAAACGAGTGATATTAGTATACTCCTTATAGTCTAGAATGGTCTGAATCTCTCTATTTAATCCACCCAGGAAACGTGCAAGCATAGCTTCATTCTCCTCAACAATACCACATCTAATCATGCCAGTTTGTAATTCCTGATAATATTCTTCTACAGAATTTTTTCCTTGTCTTAAGCGCTGTAATTTTTGAAGCAATTCACGTTGATAATATGGTGGAACCCAACGAGTACGCATAGCAGTTTTCAAAGCAGCCCAAGTAGTTGGAATAGGATATAATCTACAATGTTCAGACCACCATACACATGCAAAACTAGTGAAAGCACAAACAGCAGCAGCAACTCGTTTCTCCTCAGGATATTGTAAACATGTAAATCGTTGTTCAGTTTCTAACTCCCAAGTAAGATATATATCAGGAACATATCTACCCTCAAATGGTGGAATATTCAATTTCAGTTTAGGAATATGGACATCATCTCGTACCTGAGGTGGTGGTGCAGGCCTACCATTACGAATATATACCTGAGGTCGACCTGTTGCTGGTGGTGCAGGTGGCTGCACGTAGTGCTGATTTTGATCAACCTCATCCTCATAATCGCCCGCATACTCATCATCCTCCTGGGTACCAGCAGCAGCAGTAGCAGGAGCCAAAGAAGCACCAACAGCAGTAGCAGCGGCACCAGAATTTTTTCCTGGCTCAATAGGAACACGCTGTGCTCGTCCATACTGATTCGGAAGGGGGCGTAGTTGTTGTTGTTGCAGAGGTGCGACAGGTGCAGCCGGTGGTGGAAGACGCGCAAGCAGTTCATTAAATCTGTTATCGAGCTTTGTTTCGAACGTCTTCTCAAGGCCAGTGATCTTCTCCATGGCCTCTTCAAAATTGTTTAGCACATCTTGTACCTGTTCAGTCATCATTTGCTGAAACTTATCATGAAGCTCCTTGTTCGATAAGTTCTCCCAGTCAATCTCGTCGGCTTGTGATCCTGGCATGGTTAGCAGCAATAGAAACACACAAGAATATGATCCTACAAACTACGAACAAGTGGTGGTGGTGGATGTCACAAATCCGTCAAGCAAAACTCAAATTCTTACCAGTTCTTACCCAACAACAGGCGGTGATCGGCAACCGTTGTAGTCAAAACTCTCAAAGCTTGGATAGAGCGATTACCAGGGAGAATCAGACGCACGACGTAGATGTATGTGGAGCTGGGAAGGCTTATAATATGGTAGCAAAAGGGGTAAGCAATAATCAATTCAGAGATGCAAAGTTGAATAAACGCTCAACGACGGTACTGTGCTGGTCCTAGGCTAGACTGTGCTAGAGACGCGAGCCTAGAACACTAACAAAATCACGGCGCTGCACGTAAACAAGGGAAAAGCACACTCTGGAATTTTTTTTCTTGCTCTTTTTTTTTGCGCTGTTTTTTTTGTGCTGCTCTTTTTTTTGCGAAAAATCACTATAATGGCGAGTGTCTCAAAACTCTTCCCAGGTCAAACTGACAGGATGGGCGCGAAATTTTTTTTTTTGACCAATTTTTTTTTTCGACTGCCCGGACCCAAAAACTGGAAACGGGTCAAAAAGAACTTTCTATAACGGCGAATGTCTCAATACGCTTAGAAGCACCTAAAAATAGGATAGCCAGAAAATTTTTCGACAAGTGCGTTTTCGGAAAATTTTGGGCCTAAACGGAGGGTGGTTTCCGGACTCTTTTTTTTTCCGAAACCTACTCCGGCAAGGAAACACAAATCGGAATCTAGATGGATCTCGAAAACAAACCTAATAAGCAAGGAACTCGGATTGGTCGTGGATATATGGTGGTGGTATATGGCAGCGGTGGTGGTAGCGGTGGTAGTATATGGATATGGATCGGTGGTGGTATATGGACACGGATTGGTGGTGGTATATGGATACGGATTCGGAGCGGTGGTGGTAGATGGCAGGGGCGATGATGCTGGTGCGGCGGCGGCGTGACAACTTATGACCAGAACTCGAAACTCTAAAAGACTAGACTCTAAGACCAGCAACTAGACACGACATCATCGTCCAGTAGATGGCATCTATTCTGGTTTTGCTTTGTTGAATTTGCGGTTGCATCGTCGTGTCTAGTTGCTGGTCTTAGAGTCTAGTCTTTTAGAGTTTCGAGTTCTGGCCATAAGTTGTCACGCCGCCGCCGCACCATCATCATCGCCCCTGCCATCTACCACCACCGCTTATCCGCCACCGCTCCGAATCCGTATCCATATACCACCACCAATCCGTATACTACCACCGCTGCCATATACCACCACCATATATCCACCACCAATCCGAGTTCCTTGCATATTAGGTTTGTTTTCGAGATCCATCTAGTTTCCGATTCGTGTTTCCTTGCCGGAGTCGGGTAGCCACGCTCCGTTTAGGCCCAAAATTTTTCGAAAACGCATTTTTCAAAAAAAAATCTGGCTATCCTATTTTTAGGTGTTTCTGAGTGTTTTGAGACAGGTGCCATTATAGGAAGTTTTTTTTGACCTGTTTCCAGTTTTTGGGTCCGGGCAGTCGAAAAAAAACTTCGAAAAAAAAAAATTTCGTGCCCATCCTGTCAGTTTGACCTAGGAAGAGTTTTGAGACACTCGCCATTATAGTGATTTTCCGCAAAAAAAAAGCAGCGCAAAAAAAAAAGAGCGCAAAAAAAAAGAGCGAAAAAGAAAATTTCAGAGTGTGCTTTTCCCTTGTTTACGTGCCGCGCCGTGATTTTGTTGGTGTTCTAAGCTCGCGTCTCTAGCACAGTCTAGCCTAGGACCAGCACAGTACCGTCGTTGAGCGTTTATTCAACTTTGCATCTCTGAATTGATTATTGCTGACCCTTTTTGCTACCATACTATAAGCCTTCCCAGCTCCACATACATCTACGTCGTGTGTTTGACTCTCCCTGGTAATCGCTCTATCCAAGCTTTGAGAGTTTTTGACTACAACGGTTGCCGATCACCGCCTGCTGCTGGGTAAGAACTGGTAAGAATTTGAGATTTGCTTGACGGATTTGTGATACACCACCACCACTTCTTAGTAGTCTGTAGGATCATATTCTTGTGTGTTTCTATTGCTGCTAACCATGCCAGGATCACAAGCCGACGAGATTGACTGGGAGAACTTATCGAACAAGGAGCTTCATGATAAGTTTCAGCAAATGATGACTGAACAGGTACAAGATGTGCTGAACAATTTTGAAGAGGCCATGGAGAAGATCACTGGCCTTGAGAAGACGTTCGAAACAAAGCTCGATAACAGATTTAATGAACTGCTTGCGCGTCTTCCACCACCGGCTGCACCTGTCGCACCTCTGCAACAACAACTACGCCCCCTTCCGAATCAGTATGGACAAGCACAGCGTGTTCCTATTGTGCCAGGACAAAATTCTGGTGCCGCTGTTACTGCTGTTGGTGTTTCTTTGGCTCCTGCTACTGCTCCTGCTGGTACCCAGGAGGATGATGAGTATGCGGGCGATTATGAGGATGAGGTTGATCAAAATCAGATCTACGAGCAGCCACCAGCACCACCACCAGCAGGTCGACCTCAGGTATATATTCGTAATGGTAGGCCTGCACCACCACCTCAGGTACGAGATGATGTCCATATTCCTAAATTGAAATTGAATATTCCACCATTTGAGGGTAGATATGTTCCTGATATATATCTTACTTGGGAGTTAGAAACTGAACAACGATTTACATGTTTACAATATCCTGAGGAGAGACGAGTTGCTGCTGCTGTTTGTGCTTTCACTAGTTTTGCATGTGTGTGGTGGTCTGAACATTGTAGATTATATCCTATTCCAACTACTTGGGCTGCTTTGAAAACTGCTATGCGTACGCGTTGGGTTCCACCATATTATCAACGTGAATTGCTTCAAAAATTGCAGCGTTTAAGACAAGGGAAAAATTCTGTAGAAGAATATTATCAGGAATTACAAACTGGCATGATTAGATGTGGTATTGTTGAGGACAATGAAGCTATGCTTGCACGTTTTCTGGGTGGATTAAATAGAGAGATTCAGACCATTCTAGACTATAAGGAGTATACTAATGTCACTCGTTTATTCCATCTTGCTTGTAAAGCTGAACGTGAAGTGCAGGATCGACAAGCATTGGGGCGAACTAACTTTTCTGCAGGCCGACCTTCATCATGGACGCCACGTGCATCTTCTACTTCAACTGCACCAGCACCTCCATCCGGTGCCACCTCCAGCCGTGATACAAGAAAACAGGCACAACCACCATTATCTGCCAAGAGCGCACCTGCGGGGCCTGCACAGCGTTCTTCTTCTTCCATGGCATCAACAGGGCACACAAGTGATATTATTTGTCGTCGTTGTAAGGGAGGAGGTCATTATGCGAGAGAATGCAAATCTCCGCGTGTGATGATTGCTACCGCGGATGGTGGATATGAGTCCGCTAGTGACTATGATGAGGAGACTTTGGCTCTTATTACACGTGAAGAACATGGTGGAGATGATTCTGATCATGAGACGCAATACATGGCTCCTGAAGACGCTGACAGGTATGAATGTTTAGTTGCTCAACGTGTTTTGAGTGTGCAGGTCACACAAGCTGAGCAAAATCAGAGGCAAAATTTGTTCCATACCAAGGGAGTTGTGAAAGAACGTTCTGTGCGCGTCATCATAGATGGAGGGAGCTGCAACAACTTGGCTAGCATGGAGATGGTGGAGAAGCTTTCTCTCACCACAAGACCACATCCACATCCTTACTACATCCAATGGTTCAACAACAGCGGCAAGGTTAAGGTAACACGTACTGTTCGTGTGCATTTTAGTATCTCTACATATGATGATTATGTTGATTGTGATGTGGTACCTATGCAAGCATGTTTCTTATTACTTGGTAGACCATGGCAATTTGATAAAAATTCTGTACACCATGGTAGAAACAATCACTATACTCTTGTTCATAAGGATAAAAATATTACTTTGCTTCCTATGACTCCTGATTCCATTTTGAAAGATGATATTAATAGAGCTAATAAAGCAAAACAGGAGACGAATAAGAGTGAAAATCAGATTGTGGCAAAAGAATTTGAGCAGCAAATGAAGCCTAATAATAAACCATCTAGTGTTGCTTCTGAAATTAAATTGAAAAGTCCATGTTTATTTGCACCAAATCTGATATTGATGAGCTAGATTTCAGCAAATCTGTTTGCTATGCTTTTGTGTGCAAAGAGGCATTATTTTCATTCGAGGACGTGCCTTCCTCTTTGCCTCCTGCTGTCACTAACATTTTGCAGGAGTTCGCTGACGTCTTTCCACAAGACGTGCCACCGGGATTACCGCCTATTCGAGGGATTGAGCATCAGATTGACTTAATTCCCGGTGCTTCACTGCCAAACCGTGCAACATACCGTACCAATCCAGAGGAGACGAAGGAGATTATGCGTCAAGTACAAGAGCTTCTCGACAAAGGTTATATACGCGAATCCCTTAGTCCTTGTGCTGTTCCTATTATTCTAGTGCCGAAAAAGGATGGTACATCACGTATGTGTGTTGATTGTAGAGGCATTAATAATATTACTATTCGTTATCGTCATCCTATTCCTAGGCTAGATGATATGCTTGATGAATTGAGTGGCTCTACAATATTCTCCAAAGTTGATTTGCGTAGTGGCTACCATCAAATTCGTATGAAATTGGGAGATGAATGGAAAACAGCATTTAAAACTAAGTTTGGATTATATGAGTGGTTAGTCATGCCTTTTGGGTTAACTAATGCACCTAGTACTTTCATGAGATTAATGAACGAAGTTTTACGTGCTTTCATTGGACGATTTGTGGTGGTTTACTTTGATGACATATTGATTTATAGCAGATCTTTGGAGGAACATTTGGAACATTTACGTGCTGTTTTTATTGCACTACGTGATGCACGTTTGTTTGGTAACCTTGGGAAGTGCACCTTTTGCACCAACCGAGTATCTTTTCTTGGCTATGTTGTTACTCCACAGGGAATTGAAGTTGATAAAGCCAAGATTGAAGCTATTGAGAGTTGGCCGCAGCCCAAAACGGTAACACAAGTGAGGAGTTTTCTTGGCCTCGCTGGATTCTATAGGCGTTTTGTGAGAGATTTCAGCACCATTGCTGCACCTCTCAATGAGCTTACAAAGAAAGATGTGCCTTTTCTTTGGGGTACCGCACAGGAAGAAGCCTTCACGGTATTGAAAGATAAGTTGACACATGCTCCTTTACTCCAACTTCCTGATTTTAATAAGACTTTTGAGCTTGAATGTGATGCTAGCGGAATTGGATTAGGAGGTGTGTTATTACAAGATGGCAAACCTGTTGCATACTTTTCTGAAAAATTGAGTGGGCCTAGTCTGAATTATTCTACTTATGATAAAGAATTATATGCTCTTGTTCGGACTTTAGAAACATGGCAACATTATTTATGGCCCAAAGAATTTGTTATACATTCTGATCATGAATCTTTGAAACATATTAAAAGTCAAGCTAAACTGAATCGTAGACATGCTAAATGGGTTGAATTCATTGAGACTTTCCCTTATGTGATTAAACACAAGAAGGGAAAAGAAAATGTTATTGCTGATGCATTGTCTCGTCGCTATACTATGCTTTCACAACTTGACTTCAAAATATTTGGTTTGGAGACCATCAAAGATCAATATGTGCATGATGCTGATTTTAAAGATGTAATGCAGAATTGTAAAGAGGGAAGAATGTGGAACAAGTTTGTCGTTAACGATGGATTTGTGTTTCTGATGAGGACATCAATACAATTGTTACACCCACAGCCCCTGCTGCTATACATACTGGACCAATTACTAGAGCTCGTGCACGCCAACTAAATTACCAGGTACTTTCGTTTCTTGGTAATGATTCTAATGTTCATGAGAATATGATGCTGCCTAAATTGGATACATTTGTTTTGCTTACAAATGAAGGGCCTAGCTTGGAGAAGGATGAACATTGGAGCAAGAACAAGCATGGAGATGATGGCATGCGCAAGGGGAACAATAACGGAGTTACAAGTGATGATTTCAGGACTTTGAAGCCACCATAATGGGTGCATGAAGCCTTGGACGAAATATACAAGATGCCACTTCATAAATTTCGTCCCGAGGCTATTTTAGGTGCTGCGTCACCTTATTATTGGGCCAGGCCCATGTAATTTCGAAATACATAAGTATAGGCTATTTTTAGAGTCCGTATGTGTGGGTAAACAAGAGATAGGGTTGATTTCGGACCCCTCCACCAAGGGCCACGAAATTCCCCCCTCTTCCTCCATATATACAGCCCTTAGGGCATCGTTTAGACTTTGGGTTTTGTTTAGATTAAAAGTTCGCCATAGCTGCAACTTCGCGTACTTCGTTTGTGTTCAACGACCAGACAAAGGCGTCACAGAACCCCACCTTGATCAATAAAGCTTTCATCTTATATTCGCAATATCCAGATTGCAATCTCAGTTTCTTGCTTGTTCTTCGTTTGCTCGCAGGAAACAGACCCTCGTGGTCAGGTTGATCGTGCTCCGGCATGGTCAATAACCTCTCGGAGTTGGTTTAGCGATTGCTAAGGCGCGACGTCCTCGCACGTTCGTAGTCGGATCGTCAAAGTCGACTTCCACCAAAGCGAAATCCATCATCTCATCGAAAGACGGGACACCTTTGCCTCTATCACTCTTTGCCTCCTGCTGTCACTAACATTTTGCAGGAGTTCGCTGACGTTTTTCCACAAGACGTGCCACCGGGATTACCGCCTATTCGAGGGATTGAGCATCAGATTGACTTAATTCCCGGTGCTTCACTGCCAAACCGTGCACCATACCGTACCAATCCAGAGGAGACGAAGGAGATTATGCGTCAAGTACAAGAGCTTCTCGACAAAGGTTATATACGCGAATCCCTTAGTCCTTGTGCCGTTCCTATTATTCTAGTGCCGAAAAAGGATGGTACATCACGTATGTGTGTTGATTGTAGAGGCATTAATAATATTACTATTCGTTATCGTCATCCTATTCCTAGGCTAGATGATATGCTTGATGAATTGAGTGGCTCTACAATATTCTCCAAAGTTGATTTGCGTAGTGGCTACCATCAAATTCGTATGAAATTGGGAGATGAATGGAAAACAGCATTTAAAACTAAGTTTGGATTATATGAGTGGTTAGTCATGCCTTTGGGTTAACTAATGCACCTAGTACTTTCATGAGATTAATGAACGAAGTTTTACGTGCTTTCATTGGACGATTTGTGGTAGTTTACTTTGATGACATATTGATTTATAGCAGATCTTTGGAAGAACATTTGGAACATTTACGTGCTGTTTTTATTGCTCTACGTGATGCACGTTTGTTTGGTAACCTTGGGAAGTGCACCTTTTGCACCAACCGAGTATCTTTTCTTGGCTATGTTGTTACTCCACAGGGAATTGAAGTTGATAAAGCCAAGATTGAAGCTATTGAGAGTTGGCCGCAGCCCAAAACGGTCACACAAGTGAGGAGTTTTCTTGGCCTCGCTGGATTCTATAGGCGTTTTGTGAGAGATTTCAGCACCATTGCTGCACCTCTCAATGAGCTTACAAAGAAAGATGTGCCTTTTCTTTGGGGTACTGCACAGGAAGAAGCCTTCACGGTATTGAAAGATAAGTTGACACATGCTCCTTTACTCCAGCTTCCTGATTTTAATAAGACTTTTGAGCTTGAATGTGATGCTAGTGGAATTGGATTAGGAGGTGTGTTATTACAAGATGGCAAACCTGTTGCATACTTTTCTGAAAAATTGAGTGGGCCTAGTCTGAATTATTCTACTTATGATAAAGAATTATATGCTCTTGTTCGGACTTTAGAAACATGGCAACATTATTTATGGCCCAAAGAATTTGTTATACATTCTGATCATGAATCTTTGAAACATATTAAAAGTCAAGCTAAACTGAATCGTAGACATGCTAAATGGGTTGAATTCATTGAGACTTTCCCTTATGTCATTAAACACAAGAAGGGAAAAGAAAATGTTATTGCTGATGCATTGTCTCGTCGCTATACTATGCTTTCACAACTTGACTTCAAAATATTTGGTTTGGAGACCATCAAAGATCAATATGTGCATGATGCTGATTTTAAAGATGTAATGCAGAATTGTAAAGAAGGAAGAATGTGGAACAAGTTTGTTGTTAACGATGGATTTGTGTTTCGTGCTAACAAGCTATGCATTCCAGCTAGCTCCGTTCGTCTTTTGTTGTTGCAGGAGGCGCATGGAGGAGGATTAATGGCACATTTTGGCGTGAAGAAGACGGAGGACGTACTTGCTACACATTTCTTTTGGCCAAAGATGAGACGGGATGTTGAGCGTTTTATTGCTCGATGCACTACATGTCAAAAAGCTAAGTCACGACTCAATCCTTATGGTTTATATATGCCTTTGCCTGTACCTAGTGTTCCTTGGGAGGATATATCTATGGACTTTGTTTTAGGTTTACCTCGAACAAAGAAGGGGAGGGATAGCATATTTGTTGTTGTGGATAGATTCTCGAAAATGGCACACTTTATACCATGTCATAAAAGCGATGATGCTGTTAATGTTGCTGATTTGTTCTTTCGTGAAATTATTCGCTTGCATGGTGTGCCAAATACTATTGTTTCAGATCGTGATACTAAATTTCTTAGCCACTTTTGGAGATGTTTATGGGCTAAGTTGGGGACTAAACTGCTTTTTAGTACTACTTGTCACCCCCAAACTGATGGACAAACTGAAGTAGTCAATAGAACGTTGTCTACTATGCTTAGGGCTGTTTTGAAGAATAATAAGAAAATGTGGGAGGAATGCTTGCCTCATATTGAATTTGCTTATAATCGTTCATTGCATTCTACTACTAAGATGTGCCCTTTTGAAGTTGTGTATGGTTTCCTACCTCGTGCACCTATTGATTTGTTGCCTCTTCCATCTTCGGAGAATGTTAATTTTGATGCTAAACAACGTGTTGAATTGATTTTAAAAATGCATGAGTTAACTAAGGAAAACATTGAGCGCATGAATGCTAAATATAAACTTGCTGGAGATAAGGGTAGAAAACATGTTGTGTTTGCACCTGGAGATCTTGTTTGGTTACATTTGCGTAAGGAGAGATTTCCTGATTTGCGCAAATCAAAGTTAATGCCACGTGCTGATGGTCCCTTTAAGGTGTTAGAGAAAATAAATGATAATGCATATAAACTTGAGCTGCCTGCAGATTTTGGGGTTAGTCCCACTTTTAACATTGCAGATTTGAAGCCTTATTTGGGTGAGGAAGATGAACTTCTGTCGAGGACGACTTCATTTCAAGAAGGGGAGGATGATGAGGACATCAATACAATTGTTACACCCACAGCCCCTGCTGCTATACATACTGGACCAATTACTAGAGCTCGTGCACGCCAACTAAATTACCAGGTACTTTCGTTTCTTGGTAATGATTCTAATGTTCATGAGAATATGATGCTGCCTAAATTGGATACATTTGTTTTGCTTACAAATGAAGGGCCTAGCTTGGAGAAGGATGAACATTGGAGCAAGAACAAGCATGGAGATGATGGCATGCGCAAGGGGAACAATAACGGAGTTACAAGTGATGATTTCAGGACTTTGAAGCCACCATAATGGGTGCATGAAGCCTTGGATGAAATATACAAGATGCCACTTCATAAATTTCGTCCCGAGGCTATTTTAGGTGCTGCGTCACCTTATTATTGGGCCAGGCCCATGTAATTTCGAAATACATAAGTATAGGCTATTTTTAGAGTCCGTATGTGTGGGGAAACAAGAGATAGGGTTGATTTCGGACCCCTCCACCAAGGGCCACGAAATTCCCCCCTCTTCCTCCATATATACAGCCCTTAGGGCATTGTTTAGACTTTGGGTTTTGTTTAGATTAAAAGTTCGCCATAGCTGCAACTTCGCGTACTTCGTTTGTGTTCAACGACCAGACAAAGGCGTCACAGAACCCCACCTTGATCAATAAAGCTTTCATCTTATATTCGCAATATCCAGATTGCAATCTTAGTTTCTTGCTTGTTCTTCGTTTGCTCGCAGGAAACAGACCCTCGTGGTCAGGTTGATCGTGCTCCGGCGTGGTCAATAACCTCTCGGAGTTGGTTTAGCGATTGCTAAGGCGCGACGTCCTTGCACGTTCGTAGTCGGATCGTCAAAGTCGACTTCCACCAAAGCGATATCCATCATCTCATCGAAAGACGGGACACCTTTGCCTCTATCACTTTCAGGGCCAAAAAGTCCTATTTAAGGCCGTATTTGAGGGCACTCCGGCCCTCTTGGCGCAAGCGGGGGGTATTTTCTGGATTCGCACGCTCGCCGCGAGCAGTTTGAGTACTTGCGGGTCTGACACGGACTCCGAATGACAAAATTATAACAGTTTTAGTGAACATCTCTCCATTCTATGGCAGTCCTTATTCTCCTGGCATCGGTCAATATATATGTGGAAACGATATCTCCTCGATGGAGTACAAGAATGATAGAGGCAAAGGTGTCCCGTCTTTCAATGAGATGATGGATATCGCTTTGGTGGAAGTCGACTTTGACGATCCGACTACGAACGTGCGAGGACGTCGCGCCTTAGCAATCGCTAAACCAACTCCGAGAGGTTATTGACCACGCCGGAGCACGATCAACCTGACCACGAGGGTCTGTTTCCTGCGAGCAAACGAAGAACAAGCAAGAAACTAAGATTGCAATCTGGATATTGCGAATATAAGATGAAAGCTTTATTGATCAAGGTGGGGTTCTGTGACGCCTTTGTCTGGTCGTTGAACACAAACGAAGTACGCGAAGTTGCAGCTATGGCGAACTTTTAATCTAAACAAAACCCAAAGTCTAAACGGTGCCCTAAGGGCTGTATATATGGAGGAAGAGAGGGGGAATTTCGTGGCCCTTGGTGGAGGGGTCCGAAATCAACCCTATCTCTTGTTTCCCCACACATACGGACTCTAAAAATAGCCTATACCTATGTATTTCGAAATTACACGGGCCTGGCCCAATAAAAAGGTGACGCAGCACCTATAATAGCCTCGGGACGAAATTTATGAAGTGGCAGCTTGTATATTTCGTCCAAGGCTTCATGCACCCATTATGGTGGCTTCAAAGTCCTGAAATCATCACTTGTAACTAAGTTCTTGTTCCCCTTGCGCATGGCATCATCTCCATGCTTGTTCTTGCTCCAATGTTCATCCTTCTCCAAGCTAGGCCCTTCATTTGTAAGCAAAACAAATGTATCCAATTTAGGCAGCATCATATTCTCATGAACATTAGAATCATTACCAAGAAACGAAAGTACCTGATAATTTAATTGGCGTGCGCGAGCTCTAGTAATTGGTCCCGTATATGTAGCAGTAGGTGCTGTGGGTGTAACAATGGTATTGATGTCCTCATCATCCTCCCCTTCTTGAAATGAAGTCGTCCTCGACGGAAACTCATCTTCCTCACCCAAATAAGGCTTCAAATCTGCAATGTTAAAAGTGGGACTAACCCCAAAATCTGCAGGCAGCTCAAGTTTATATGCATTATCATTTATTTTCTCTAACACCTTAAAGGGACCATCAGCCCGTGGCATGAGCTTTGATTTGCGCAAATCAGGAAATCTATCCTTACGCAAATGTAACCAAACAAGATCTCCAGGTGCAAACACAACATGTTTTCTACCCTTATCTCCAGCAAGTTTATATTTAGCATTCATACGCTCAATGTTTTCCTTAGTTAACTCATGCATTTTTAAAATCAATTCAGCACGTTGTTTAGCATCAAAATTAACCTTCTCCGAAGATGGAAGAGGCAACAAATCAATAGGTGCACGAGGTAGGAAACCAT
>NW_025228107.1:0-7260 GCF_018294505.1 Triticum aestivum
GCGTGATTTCCATGATTGACGAACACCGGGGTGCATTTATGTGTCGCTCATCAACACTCGCAGTTTTGGCCGATTCTGGCCCGTTTCGTGGAGTATTACGCACTGTTTTGGGGTATCGAAGTGATTTCAACGATTAATGAACCGCGGGGTGCGTTTACGTTTCGGTCATCAACACTTACACTTTTGTCAGATTCTTGCCTTTTTTGTATACTATTACTCACTGTTTTGGGGTCCCGGAGTGATTTCCACGATTAACGAACCCCGGCGTGCGTTTACGTGTCGGTCATCAACACTCACAGTTTTGGCCGATTCTAGCCCGTTTCGTCGACTATTACTCACTTTTTTTGGGCCCCGGAGTGATTTCCACGATTAACGAACCCTTGGGTGCGCTTACGGGTTGGTTATCAACACTCGCGGTTTTGTCGATTCTTACCCATTTCGTGGACTGTTACTCACCGTTTTGGGGCCCCAGAGCGATTTCCATGGTTGTTGAACCCCAAGGTGCGCTTAAGTGTAGGTCATCAACAATCGCAGTTTGGGCCGATTCTGGCCCGTTTCTTGGACTATTACTTAGTTATGGGGGTCCCGAAATGACCCCGGGTTGTGTTTACGTGTCGGTCAGCAACACTCACAATTTTGGCCAATTCTAACGTGTTTTGTGGACTATTACTCACTGTTTTCAGGTCCTGAAGTGATTTCCATAGTTGTTGAACCCCAAGGCGCGCTTACGTGTCGATCATCAATACTCATAGTTTTGGCTGATTCTGGCCCGTATCATGGACTATTACTCACTTTTTTGGGCCCCCGGAGTGATTTCCACGATTAACGAACCACGGGGTGCATTTACGTGTCGGTCATCAACACTCACAGTTTTGGCCGATTCTGGCCCGTTTCTTGGACTATTACTCTGTTTTTGGGTCTCGGCGTGATTTCCATGATTGACGAACACCGGGGTGCATTTATGTGTCGCTCATCAACACTCGCAGTTTTGGCCGATTCTGGCCCGTTTCGTGGAGTATTACGCACTGTTTTGGGGTATCGAAGTGATTTCAACGATTAACGAACCGCGGGTGCGTTTACGTTTCGGTCATCAACACTTACACTTTTGTCCGATTCTTGCCTTTTTGTATACTATTACTCACTGTTTTGGGGTCCCGGAGTGATTTCCACGATTAACGAACCCCGGCGTGTGTTTACGTGTCGGTCATCAACACTCACAGTTTTGGCCGATTTCTGGCCCGTTTCGTGGACTATTACTCACTTTTTTGGGGCCCCGGAGTGATTTCCATGATTAACGAACCCCTGGGTGCGCTTACGGGTTGGCTATCAACACTCGCGGTTTTTGTCGATTCTGACCCGTTTCGTGGACTGTTACTCACCGTTTTGGGGCCCCAAAGCGATTTCCATGGTTGTTGAACCCCAAGGTGCGCTTAAGTGTAGGTCATCAACAATCACAGTTTGGGCCGATTCTGGCTTGTTTCTTGGACTATTACTTAGTTATGGGGGTCCCGAAATGACCCCGGGTTGTGTTTACGTGTCGGTCAGCAACACTCACAATTTTGGCCAATTCTAACGTGTTTTGTGGACTATTACTCACTGTTTTTAGGTCCCGAAGTGATTTCCATAGTTGTTGAACCCCAAGGCGCGCTTACCTGTCGGTCATCAATACTCATAGTTTTGGCTGATTCTGGCCCATATCATGGACTATTACTCACTTTTTTGGGCCCCCGGAGTGATTTCCACGATTAACGAACCACGGGGTGCATTTACGTGTCGGTCATCCACACTCACAGTTTTGGCCGATTCTGGCCCGTTTCTTGGACTATTACTCTGTTTTTGGGTCTCGGCGTGATTTCCATGTTTGATGAACACCGGGGTGCATTTATGTGTCGCTCATCAACACTCGCAGTTTTGGCCGATTCTGGCCCGTTTCGTGGAGTATTACGCACTGTTTTGGGGTATCGAAGTGATTTCAACGATTAACGAACCGCGGGGTGCGTTTACGTTTCGGTCATCAACACTTACACTTTTGTCAGATTCTTGCCTTTTTTGTATACTATTACTCACTGTTTTGGGGTCCCGGAGTGATTTCCACGATTAACGAACCCCGGCGTGCGTTTACGTGTCGGTCATCAACACTCACAGTTTTGGCCGATTCTGGCCCGTTTCGTCGACTATTACTCACTTTTTTTGGGCCCCGGAGTGCTTTCCACGATTAACGAACCCTTGGGTGCGCTTACGGGTTGGTTATCAACACTCGCGGTTTTGTCGATTCTGACCCGTTTCGTGGACTGTTACTCACCGTTTTGGGGCCCCAAAGCGATTTCCATGGTTGTTGAACCCCAAGGTGCGCTTAAGTGTAGGTCATCAACAATCGCAGTTTGGGCCGATTTTGGCCCGTTTCTTGGACTATTACTTAGTTATGGGGGTCCCGAAATGACCCCGGGTTGTGTTCACGTGTCGGTCAGCAACACTCACAATTTTGGCCAATTCTAACGTGTTTTGTGGACTATTACTCACTGTTTTTAGGTCCCGAAGTGATTTCCATAGTTGTTGAACCCCAAGGCGCGCTTACGTGTCGGTCATCAATACTCATAGTTTTGGCTGATTCTGGACCGTATCATGGACTATTACTCACTTTTTTGGGCCCCCGGAGTGATTTCCACGATTAACGAACCACGGGGTGCATTTACGTGTCGGTCATCAACACTCACAGTTTTGGCCGATTCTGGCCCGTTTCTTGGACTATTACTCTGTTTTTGGGTCTCGGCGTGATTTCCATGTTTGATGAACACCGGGGTGCATTTATGTGTCGCTCATCAACACTCGCAGTTTTGGCCGATTCTGGCCCGTTTCGTGGAGTATTACGCACTGTTTTGGGGTATCGAAGTGATTTCAACGATTAACGAACCGCGGGTGCGTTTACGTTTCGGTCATCAACACTTACACTTTTGTCCGATTCTTGCCTTTTTTGTATACTATTACTCACTGTTTTGGGGTCCCGGAGTGATTTCCACGATTAACGAACCCCGGCGTGTGTTTACGTGTCGGTCATCAACACTCACAGTTTTGGCCGATTTCTGGCCCGTTTCGTGGACTATTACTCACTTTTTTGGGGCCCCGGAGTGATTTCCACGATTAACGAACCCCTGGGTGCGCTTACGGGTTGGTTATCAACACTCGCGGTTTTTGTCGATTCTGACCCGTTTCGTGGACTGTTACTCACCGTTTTGGGGCCCCAAAGCGATTTCCATGGTTGTTGAACCCCAAGGTGCGCTTAAGTGTAGGTCATCAACAATCGCAGTTTGGGCCGATTCTGGCCCGTTTCTTGGACTATTACTTAGTTATGGGGTCCCGAAATGACCCCGGGTTGTGTTTACGTGTCGGTCAGCAACACTCACAATTTTGGCCAATTCTAACGTGTTTTGTGGACTATTACTCACTGTTTTTAGGTTCGGAAGTGATTTCCATAGTTGTTGAACCCCAAGGCGCGCTTACCTGTCGGTCATCAATACTCATAGTTTTGGCTGATTCTGGCCCGTATCATGGACTATTACTCACTTTTTTGGGCCCCCGGAGTGATTTCCACGATTAACGACCCACGGGGTGCATTTACGTGTCGGTCATCAACACTCACAGTTTTGGCCAATTCTGGCCCGTTTCTTGGACTATTACTCTGTTTTTGGGTCTCGGCGTGATTTCCTTGTTTGATGAACACCGGGGTGCATTTATGTGTCGCTCATCAACACTCGCAGTTTTGGCCGATTCTGGCCCGTTTCGTGGAGTATTACGCACTGTTTTGGGGTAACGAAGTGATTTCAACGATTAACGAACCGCGGGTGCGTTTACGTTTCGGTCATCAACACTTACACTTTTGTCCGATTCTTGCCTTTTTTGTATACTATTACTCACTGTTTTGGGGTCCCGGAGTGATTTCCACGATTAACGAACCCCGGCGTGCGTTTACGTGTCGGTCATCAACACTCACAGTTTTGGCCGATTCTGGCCCGTTTCGTGGACTATTACTCACTTTTTTGGGTCCCCGGAGTGATTTCCACGATTAACGAACCCCTGGGTGCGCTTACGGGTTGGTTATCAACACTCGCGGTTTTTGTCGATTCTGACCCGTGTCGTGGACTGTTACTCACCATTTTGGGGCCCCAAAGCGATTTCCATGGTTGTTGAACCCCAAGGCGCGCTTAAGTCTAGGTCATCAACAATCACAGTTTGGGCCGATTCTGGCCCGTTTCTTGGACTATTACTTAGTTATGGGGGTCCCGAAATGACCCCGGGTTGTGTTTACGTGTCGGTCAGCAACTCTCACAATTTTGGCCAATTCTAATGTGTTTTGTGGACTATTACTCACTGTTTTCAGGTCCCGAAGTGATTTCCATAGTTGTTGAACCCCAAGGCGCGCTTGCGTGTCGGTCATCAATACTCATAGTTTTGGCTGATTCTGGCCCGTATCATGGACTATTACTCTCTTTTTTGGGCCCCCGGAGTGATTTCCACGATTAACGAACCACGGGGTGCATTTACGTGTCGGTCATCCACACTCACAGTTTTGGCCGATTCTGGCCTGTTTCTTGGACTATTACTCTGTTTTTGGGTCTCGGCGTGATTTCCATGATTGACGAACACCGGGGTGCATTTATGTGTCGCTCATCAACACTCGCAGTTTTGGCCGATTCTGGCCCATTTCGTGGAGTATTACGCACTGTTTTGGGGTATCGAAGTGATTTCAACAATTAACTAACCGCGGGGTGCGTTTACGTTTCGGTCATCAACACTTACATTTTTGTCCGATTCTTGCCTTTTTTGTATACTATTACTCACTGTTTTGGGGTCCCGGAGTGATTTCCACGATTAACGAACCCCGGCGTGCATTTACGTGTCGGTCATCAACACTCACAGTTTTGGCCGATTCTGGCCCGTTTCGTGGACTATTGCTCACTTTTTTGGGGCCCCGGAGTGATTTCCACGATTAAGGAACCCTTGGGTGCGCTTATGGGTTGTTTATCAACACTCGCGGTTTTTGTCGATTCTGACCCGTTTCATGGACTGTTACTCACCCTTTTGGGGCCCCAAAGCGATTTCCATGGTTGTTGAACCCCAAGGTGCGCTTAAGTGTAAGTCATCAACAATCGCAGTTTGGGCCGATTCTGGCCCGTTTCTTGGACTATTACTTAGTTATGGGGGTCCCAAAATGACCCCGGGTTGTGTTTACGTGTCGGTCAGCAACACTCACAATTTTGGCCAATTCTAACGTGTTTTGTGGACTATTACTCACTGTTTTCAGGTCCCGAAGTGATTTCCATAGTTGTTGAACCCCAAGGCGCGCTTGCGTGTCGGTCATCAATACTGATAGTTTTGGCTGATTCTGGCCGTATCATGGACTATTACTCACTTTTTTGGGCCCCCGGAGTGATTTCCACGATTAACGAACCACGGGGTGCATTTACGTGTCGGTCATCAACACTCACAGTTTTGGCCAATTCTGGCCCGTTTCTTGGACTATTACTCTGTTTTTGGGTCTCGGCGTGATTTCCATGATTGACGAACACCGGGGTGCATTTATGTGTCGCTCATCAACACTCGCAGTTTTGGCCGATTCTGGCCCGTTTCGTGTTGTATTACGCACTGTTTTGGGGTATCGAAGTGATTTCAACGATTAACGAACCGCGTGGTGCGTTTACGTTTCGGTCATCAACACTTACACTTTTGTCCGATTCTTGCCTTTTTTGTATACTATTACTCACTGTTTTGGGGTCCCGGAGTGATTTCCACGATTAACGAACCCCGGCGTGCGTTTACGTGTCGGTCATCAACACTCACAGTTTTGGCCGATTCTGGCCCGTTTCGTGGACTATTACTCACTTTTTTGGGTCCCCGGAGTGATTTCCACGATTAACGAACCCCTGGGTGCGCTTACGGGTTGGTTATCAACACTAGCGGTTTTTGTCGATTCTGACCCGTGTCGTGGACTGTTACTCACCATTTTGGGGCCCCAAAGCGATTTCCATGGTTGTTGAACCCCAAGGCGCGCTTAAGTCTAGGTCATCAACAATCACAGTTTGGGCCGATTCTGGCCCGTTTCTTGGACTATTACTTAGTTATGGGGGTCCCGAAATGACCCCGGGTTGTGTTTACGTGTCGGTCAGCAACTCTCACAATTTTGGCCAATTCTAATGTGTTTTGTGGACTATTACTCACTGTTTTCAGGTCCCGAAGTGATTTCCATAGTTGTTGAACCCCAAGGCGCGCTTGCGTGTCGGTCATCAATACTCATAGTTTTGGCTGATTCTGGCCCGTATCATGGACTATTACTCTCTTTCTTGGGCCCCCGGAGTGATTTCCACGATTAACGAACCACGGGGTGCATTTACGTGTCGGTCATCCACACTCACAGTTTTGGCCGATTCTGGCCTGTTTCTTGGACTATTACTCTGTTTTTGGGTCTCGGCGTGATTTCCATGATTGACGAACACCGGGGTGCATTTATGTGTCGCTCATCAACACTCGCAGTTTTGGCCGATTCTGGCCCGTTTCGTGTTGTATTACGCACTGTTTTGGGGTATCGAAGTGATTTCAACGATTAACGAACCGCGTGGTGCGTTTACGTTTCGGTCATCAACACTTACACTTTTGTCCGATTCTTGCCTTTTTTGTATACTATTACTCACTGTTTTGGGGTCCCGGAGTGATTTCCACGATTAACGAACCCCGGCATGCGTTTACGTGTCGGTCATCAACACTCACAGTTTTGGCCGATTCTGGCCCGTTTCGTGGACTATTACTCACTTTTTTGGGTCCCCGGAGTGATTTCCACGATTAACGAACCCCTGGGTGCGCTTACGGGTTGGTTATCAACACTCGCGGTTTTTGTCGATTCTGACCCGTGTCGTGGACTGTTACTCACCATTTTGGGGCCCCAAAGCGATTTCCATGGTTGTTGAACCCCAAGGCGCGCTTAAGTCTAGGTCATCAACAATCACAGTTTGGGCCGATTCTGGCCCGTTTCTTGGACTATTACTTAGTTATGGGGGTCCCGAAATGACCCCGGGTTGTGTTTACGTGTCGGTCAGCAACTCTCACAATTTTGGCCAATTCTAATGTGTTTTGTGGACTATTACTCACTGTTTTCAGGTCCCGAAGTGATTTCCATAGTTGTTGAACCCCAAGGCGCGCTTGCGTGTCGGTCATCAATACTCATAGTTTTGGCTGATTCTGGCCCGTATCATGGACTATTACTCTCTTTTT
>NW_025228107.1:7270-18201 GCF_018294505.1 Triticum aestivum
TTTTGGCCGATTCTGGCCCGTTTCGTGGAGTATTACGCACTGTTTTGGGGTATCGAAGTGATTTCAACGATTAACGAACCGCGGGGTGCGTTTACGTTTCGGTCATCAACACTTACACTTTTGTCAGATTCTTGCCTTTTTTTGTATACTATTACTCACTGTTTTGGGGTCCCGGAGTGATTTCCACGATTAACGAACCCCGGCGTGCGTTTACGTGTCGGTCATCAACACTCACAGTTTTGGCCGATTCTGGCCCGTTTCGTCGACTATTACTCACTTTTTTTGGGCCCCGGAGTGATTTCCACGATTAACGAACCCTTGGGTGCGCTTACGGGTTGGTTATCAACACTCGCGGTTTTGTCGATTCTGACCCGTTTCGTGGACTGTTACTCACCTTTTTGGGGCCCCAAAGCGATTTCCATGGTTGTTGAACCCCAAGGTGCGCTTAAGTGTAGGTCATCAACAATCGCAGTTTGGGCCGATTCTGGCCCGTTTCTTGGACTATTACTTAGTTATGGGGGTCCCGAAATGACCCCGGGTTGTGTTCACGTGTCGGTCAGCAACACTCACAATTTTGGCCAATTCTAACGTGTTTTGTGGACTATTACTCACTGTTTTTAGGTCCTGAAGTGATTTCCATAGTTGTTGAACCCCAAGGCGCGCTTACGTGTCGGTCATCAATACTCATAGTTTTGGCTGATTCTGGCCCGTATCATGGACTATTACTCACTTTTTTGGGCCCCCGGAGTGATTTCCACGATTAACGAACCACGGGGTGCATTTACGTGTCGGTCATCAACACTCACAGTTTTGGCCGATTCTGGCCCGTTTCTTGGACTATTACTCTGTTTTTGGGTCTCGGCGTGATTTCCATGTTTGATGAACACCGGGTGCATTTATGTGTCGCTCATCAACACTCGCAGTTTTGGCCGATTCTGGCCCGTTTCGTGGAGTATTACGCACTGTTTTGGGGTATCGAAGTGATTTCAACGATTAACGAACCGCGGGTGCGTTTACGTTTCGGTCATCAACACTTACACTTTTGTCCGATTCTTGCCTTTTTTGTATACTATTACTCACTGTTTTGGGGTCCCGGAGTGATTTCCACGATTAACGAACCCCGGCGTGCGTTTACGTGTCGGTCATCAACACTCACAGTTTTGGCCGATTCTGGCCCGTTTCGTGGACTATTGCTCACTTTTTTGGGGCCCCGGAGTGATTTCCATGATTAAGGAACCCTTGGGTGCGCTTACGGGTTGGTTATCAACACTCGCGGTTTTTGTCGATTCTGACCCGTTTCGTGGACTGTTACTCACCGTTTTGGGGCCCCAAAGCGATTTCCATGGTTGTTGAACCCCAAGGTGCGCTTAAGTGTAAGTCATCAACAATCGCAGTTTGGGCCGATTCTGGCCCGTTTCTTGGACTATTACTTAGTTATGGGGTCCCGAAATGATCCCGGGTTGTGTTTACGTGTCGGTCAGCAACACTCACAATTTTGGCCAATTCTAACGTGTTTTGTGGACTATTACTCACTGTTTTTAGGTCCCGAAGTGATTTCCATAGTTGTTGAACCCCAAGGCGCGCTTACCTGTCGGTCATCAATACTCATAGTTTTGGCTGTTTCTGGCCCGTATCATGGACTATTACTCTCTTTTTTGGGCCCCCGGAGTGATTTCCACGATTAACGAACCACGGGGTGCATTTACGTGTCGGTCATCCACACTCACAGTTTTGGCCGATTCTGGCCCGTTTCTTGGACTATTACTCTGTTTTTGGGTCTCGGCGTGATTTCCATGATTGACGAACACCGGGGTGCATTTATGTGTCGCTCATCAACACTCGCAGTTTTGGCCGATTCTGGCCCGTTTCGTGGAGTATTACGCACTGTTTTGGGGTATCGAAGTGATTTCAACGATTAGCGAACCGCGGGTGCGTTTACGTTTCGGTCATCAACACTTACACTTTTGTCTGATTCTTGCCTTTTTTGTATACTATTACTCACTGTTTTGGGGTCCCGGAGTGATTTCCACGATTAACGAACCCCGGCGTGCGTTTACGTGTCGGTCATCAACACTCACAGTTTTCGCCGATTCTGGCCCGTTTTGTGGACTAGTGCTCACTTTTTTGGGGCCCCGGAGTGATTTCCACGATTAAGGAACCCTTGGGTGCGCTTACGGGTTGGTTATCAACACTCGCGGTTTTTGTCGATTCTGACCCGTTTCGTGGACTGTTACTCACCGTTTTGGGGCCCCAAAGCAATTTCCATGGTTGTTGAATCCCAAGGTGCGCTTAAGTGTAGGTCATCAACAATCACAGTTTGGGCCGATTCTTGCCCGTTTCTTGGACTATTACTTAGTTATGGGGGTCCCGAAATGACCCCGGGTTGTGTTTACGTGTCGGTCAGCAACACTCACAATTTTGGCCAATTCTAACGTGCTTTGTGGACTATTACTCACTGTTTTCAGGTCCCGAAGTGATTTCCATAGTTGTTGAACCCCAAGGCGCGCTTACGTGTCGATCATCAATACTCATAGTTTTGGCTGATTCTGGCCCGTATCATGGACTATTACTCACTTTTTTGGGCCCCCGGAGTGATTTCCACGATTAACGAACCACGGGGTGCATTTACGTGTCGGTCATCAACACTCACAGTTTTGGCCAATTCTGGCCCGTTTCTTGGACTATTACTCTGTTTTTGGGTCTCGGCGTGATTTCCATGATTGACGAACACCGGGGTGCATTTATGTGTCGCTCATCAACACTCGCAGTTTTGGCCGATTCTGGCCCGTTTCGTGGAGTATTACGCACTGTTTTGGGGTATCGAAGTGATTTCAAAGATTAACGAACCGCGGGTGCGTTTACGTATCGGTCATCAACACTTACACTTTTGTCCGATTCTTGCCTTTTTTGTATACTATTACTCACTGTTTTGGGGTCCCGGAGTGATTTCCACGATTAACGAACCCCGGCGTGCGTTTACGTGTCGGTCATCAACACTCACAGTTTTGGCCGATTCTGGCCCGTTTCGTGGACTATTACTCACTTTTTTGGGGCCTCGGAGTGATTTCCACGATTAACAAACCCCTAGGTGCGCTTACGGGTTGGTTATCAACACTCGCGGTTTTTGTCGATTCTGACCCGTTTCGTGGACTGTTACTCACCGTTTTGGGGCCCCAAAGCGATTTCCATGGTTGTTGAACCCCAAGGTGCGCTTAAGTGTAGGTCATCAACAATCACAGTTTGGGCCGATTCTTGCCCGTTTCTTGGACTATTACTTAGTTATGGGGGTCCCGAAATGACCCCGGGTTGTGTTTACGTGTCGGTCAGCAACACTCACAATTTTGGCCAATTCTAACGTGTTTTGTGGACTATTACTCACTGTTTTCAGGTCCCGAAGTGATTTCCATAGTTGTTGAACCCCAAGGCGCGCTTACGTGTCGATCATCAATACTCATAGTTTTGGCTGATTCTGGCCCGTAACATGGACTATTACTCACTTTTCTGGGCCCCCGGAGTGATTTCCACGATTAACGAACCACGGGGTGCATTTACGTGTCGGTCATCAACACTCACAGTTTTGGCCAATTCTGGCCCGTTTCTTGGACTATTACTCTGTTTTTGGGTCTCGGCGTGATTTCCATGATTGACGAACACCGGGGTGCATTTATGTGTCGATCATCAACACTCGCAGTTTTGGCCGATTCTGGCCCGTTTCGTGGAGTATTACGCACTGTTTTGGAGTATCGAAGTGATTTCAACGATTAGCGAACCGCGGGTGCGTTTACGTTTCGGTCATCAACACTTACACTTTTGTCCGATTCTTGCCTTTTTTGTATACTATTACTCACTGTTTTGGGGTCCCGGAGTGATTTCCACGATTAACGAACCCCGGCATGCGTTTACGTGTCGGTCATCAACACTCACAGTTTTGGCCGATTCTGGCCCGTTTCGTGGACTATTGCTCACTTTTTTGGGGCCCCGGAGTGATTTCCACGATTAAGGAACCCTTGGGTGCGCTTACGGGTTGGTTATCAACACTCGCGGTTTTTGTCGATTCTGACCCGTTTCGTGGACTGTTACTCACCGTTTTGGGGCCCCAAAGCGATTTCCATGGTTGTTGAACCCCAAGGTGCGCTTAAGTGTAAGTCGTCGACAATCGCAGTTTGGGCCGATTCTGGCCCGTTTCTTGGACTATTACTTAGTTATGGGGTCCCGAAATGACCCCGGGTTGTGCTTACGTGTCGGTCAGCAACACTCACAATTTTGGCCAATTCTAACGTGTTTTGTGGACTATTACTCACTGTTTTTAGGTCCTGAAGTGATTTCCATAGTTGTTGAACCCCAAGGCGCGCTTACCTGTCGGTCATCAATACTCATAGTTTTGGCTGATTCTGGCCCGTATCATGGACTATTACTCTCTTTTTTGGGCCCCCGGAGTGATTTCCACGATTAACGAACCACGGGGTGCATTTACGTGTCGGTCATCCACACTCACAGTTTTGGCCGATTCTGGCCCGTTTCTTGGACTATTACTCTGTTTTTGGGTCTCGGCGTGATTTCCATGATTGACGAACACCGGGGTGCATTTATGTGTCGCTCATCAACACTCGCAGTTTTGGCCGATTCTGGCCCGTTCCGTGGAGTATTACGCACTGTTTTGGGATATCGAAGTGATTTCAACGATTAACGAACCGCGGGGTGCGTTTACGTTTCGGTCATCAACACTTACACTTTTGTCCGATTCTTGCCTTTTTTGTATACTATTACTCACTGTTTTGGGGTCCCGAAGTGATTTCCACGATTAACGAACCCCTGCTGCGTTTACGTGTCGGTCATCAACACTCACAGTTTTGGCCGATTCTGGCCCATTTCGTGGACTATTACTCACTTTTTTGGGGCCCCGGAGTGATTTCCACGATTAACGAACCCTTGGGTGCGCTTACGGGTTGGTTATCAACACTCGCGGTTTTGTCAATTCTGACCCGTTTCGTGGACTATTACTCACCGTTTTGGGGCCCCAAAGCGATTTCCATGGTTGTTGAACCCCAAGGTGTGCTTAAGTGTAGGTCATCAACAATCGCAGTTTGGGCCGATTCTGGCCCGTTTCTTGGACTATTACTTAGTTATGGGGGTCCCGAAATGACCCCGGGTTGTGTTTACGTGTCGGTCAACAACCCTCACAATTTTGGCCAATTCTAACGTGTTTTGTGGACTATTACTCACTGTTTTCAGGTCCCGAAGTGATTTCCATAGTTGTTGAACCCCAAGGCGCGCTTACGTGTCGGTCATCAATACTCATAGTTTTGGCTGATTCTGGCCCGTATCATGGACTATTACTCGCTTTTTTGGGCCCCCGGAGTGATTTCCACGATTAACGAACCACGGGGTGCATTTACGTGTCGGTCATCCACACTCACAGTTTTGGCCGATTCTGGCCCGTTTCTTGGACTATTACTCTGCTTTTGGGTCTCGGCGTGATTTCCATGATTGACGAACACCGGGGTGCATTTATGTGTCGCTCATCAACACTCGCAGTTTTGGCCGATTCTGGCCCGTTTCGTGGAGTATTACGCACTGTTTTGGGGTATCGAAGTGATTTCAACGATTAACGAACCGCGGGGTGCGTTTACGTTTCGGTCATCAACACTTACACTTTTGTCAGATTCTTGCCTTTTTTGTATACTATTACTCACTGTTTTGGGGTCCCGGAGTGATTTCCACGATTAACGAACCCCGGCGTGCGTTTACGTGTCGGTCATCAACACTCACAGTTTTGGCCGATTCTGGCCCGTTTCGTGGACTATTACTCACTTTTTTGGGGCCCCGGAGTGATTTCCACGATTAACGAACCCTTGGGTGCGCTTACGGGTTGGTTATCAACACTCGCGGTTTTATCGATTCTGACCCGTTTCGTGGACTATTACTCACCGTTTTGGGGCCCCAAAGCGATTTCCATGGTTGTTGAACCCCAAGGTGCGCTTAGGTGTAGGTCATCAACAATCGCAGTTTGGGCCGATTCTGGCCCGTTTCTTGGACTATTACTTAGTTATGGGGGTCCCGAAATGACCCCGGGTTGTGTTTACGTGTCGGTCAACAACCCTCACAATTTTGGCCAATTCTAACGTGTTTTGTGGACTATTACTCACTGTTTTCAGGTCCCGAAGTGATTTCCATAGTTGTTGAACCCCAAGGCGCGCTTACGTGTCGGTCATCAATACTCATAGTTTTGGCTGATTCTGGCCCGTATCATGGACTATTACTCACTTTTTTGGGCCCCCGGAGTAATTTCCATGATTAACGAACCACGGGGTGCATTTACGTGTCGGTCATCCACACTCACAGTTTTGGCCGATTCTGGCCCGTTTCTTGGACTATTACTCTGTTTTTGGGTCTCGGCGTGATTTCCATGATTGACGAACACCGGGGTGCATTTATGTGTCGCTCATCAACACTCGCAGTTTTGGCCGATTCTGGCCCGTTTCGTGGAGTATTACGCACTGTTTTGGGGTATCGAAGTGATTTCAACGATTAACGAACCGCGGGGTGCGTTTACGTTTCGGTCATCAACACTTACACTTTTGTCCGATTCTTGCCTTTTTGTATACTATTACTCACTGTTTTGGGGTCCCGGAGTGATTTCCACGATTAACGAACCCCGGCGTGCGTTTACGTGTCGGTCATCAACACTCACAGTTTTGGCCGATTCTCGCCCGTTTCGTGGACTATTGCTCACTTTTTTGGGGCCCCGGAGTGATTTCCACGATTAAGGAACCCTTGGGTGCGCTTACGGGTTGGTTATCAACACTCGCGGTTTTTGTCGATTCTGACCCGTTTCGTGGACTGTTACTCACCGTTTTGGGGCCCCAAAGCGATTTCCATGGTTGTTGAACCCCAAGGTGCGCTTAAGTGTAAGTCGTCGACAATCGCAGTTTGGGCCGATTCTGGCCCGTTTCTTGGACTATTACTTAGTTATGGGGTCCCGAAATGACCCCGGGTTGTGCTTACGTGTCGGTCAGCAACACTCACAATTTTGGCCAATTCTAACGTGTTTTGTGGACTATTACTCACTGTTTTTAGGTCCTGAAGTGATTTCCATAGTTGTTGAACCCCAAGGCGCGCTTACCTGTCGGTCATCAATACTCATAGTTTTGGCTGATTCTGGCCCGTATCATGGACTATTACTCTCTTTTTTGGGCCCCCGGAGTGATTTCCACGATTAACGAACCACGGGGTGCATTTACGTGTCGGTCATCCACACTCACAGTTTTGGCCGATTCTGGCCCGTTTCTTGGACTATTACTCTGTTTTTGGGTCTCGGCGTGATTTCCATGATTGACGAACACCGGGGTGCATTTATGTGTCGCTCATCAACACTCGCAGTTTTGGCCGATTCTGGCCCGTTTCGTGGAGTATTACGCACTGTTTTGGGGTATCGAAGTGATTTCAACGATTAACGAACCGCGGGTGCGTTTACGTTTCGGTCATCAACACTTACACTTTTGTCCGATTCTTGCCTTTTTTGTATACTATTACTCACTGTTTTGGGGTCCCGGAGTGATTTCCACGATTAACGAACCCCGGCGTGCGTTTACGTGTCGGTCATCAACACTCACAGTTTTGGCCGATTCTGGCCCGTTTCGTGGACTATTACTCACTTTTTTGGGTCCCCGGAGTGATTTCCACGATTAACGAACCCCTGGGTGCGCTTACGGGTTGGTTATCAACACTCGCGGTTTTTGTCGATTCTGACCCGTGTCGTGGACTGTTACTCACCATTTTGGGGCCCCAAAGCGATTTCCATGGTTGTTGAACCCCAAGGCGCGCTTAAGTCTAGGTCATCAACAATCACAGTTTGGGCCGATTCTGGCCCGTTTCTTGGACTATTACTTAGTTATGGGGGTCCCGAAATGACCCCGGGTTGTGTTTACGTGTCGGTCAGCAACTCTCACAATTTTGGCCAATTCTAATGTGTTTTGTGGACTATTACTCACTGTTTTCAGGTCCCGAAGTGATTTCCATAGTTGTTGAACCCCAAGGCGCGCTTGCGTGTCGGTCATCAATACTCATAGTTTTGGCTGATTCTGGCCCGTATCATGGACTATTACTCTCTTTTTTGGGCCCCCGGAGTGATTTCCACGATTAACGAACCACGGGGTGCATTTACGTGTCGGTCATCCACACTCACAGTTTTGGCCGATTCTGGCCTGTTTCTTGGACTATTACTCTGTTTTTGGGTCTCGGCGTGATTTCCATGATTGACGAACACCGGGGTGCATTTATGTGTCGCTCATCAACACTCGCAGTTTTGGCCGATTCTGGCCCATTTCGTGGAGTATTACGCACTGTTTTGGGGTATCGAAGTGATTTCAACAATTAACTAACCGCGGGGTGCGTTTACGTTTCGGTCATCAACACTTACATTTTTGTCCGATTCTTGCCTTTTTTGTATACTATTACTCACTGTTTTGGGGTCCCGGAGTGATTTCCACGATTAACGAACCCCGGCGTGCATTTACGTGTCGGTCATCAACACTCACAGTTTTGGCCGATTCTGGCCCGTTTCGTGGACTATTGCTCACTTTTTTGGGGCCCCGGAGTGATTTCCACGATTAAGGAACCCTTGGGTGCGCTTATGGGTTGTTTATCAACACTCGCGGTTTTTGTCGATTCTGACCCGTTTCGTGGACTGTTACTCACCCTTTTGGGGCCCCAAAGCGATTTCCATGGTTGTTGAACCCCAAGGTGCGCTTAAGTGTAAGTCATCAACAATCGCAGTTTGGGCCGATTCTGGCCCGTTTCTTGGACTATTACTTAGTTATGGGGGTCCCAAAATGACCCCGGGTTGTGTTTACGTGTCGGTCAGCAACACTCACAATTTTGGCCAATTCTAACGTGTTTTGTGGACTATTACTCACTGTTTTCAGGTCCCGAAGTGATTTCCATAGTTGTTGAACCCCAAGGCGCGCTTGCGTGTCGGTCATCAATACTGATAGTTTTGGCTGATTCTGGCCGTATCATGGACTATTACTCACTTTTTTGGGCCCCCGGAGTGATTTCCACGATTAACAAACCACGGGGTGCATTTATGTGTCGGTCATCAACACTCACAGTTTTGGCCAATTCTGGCCCGTTTCTTGGACTATTACTCTGTTTTTGGGTCTCGGCGTGATTTCCATGATTGACGAACACCGGGGTGCATTTATGTGTCGCTCATCAACACTCGCAGTTTTGGCCGATTCTGGCCCGTTTCGTGTTGTATTACGCACTGTTTTGGGGTATCGAAGTGATTTCAACGATTAACGAACCGCGTGGTGCGTTTACGTTTCGGTCATCAACACTTACACTTTTGTCCGATTCTTGCCTTTTTTGTATACTATTACTCACTGTTTTGGGGTCCCGCAGTGATTTCCACGATTAACGAACCCCGGTGTGCGTTTACGTGTCGGTCATCAACACTCACAGTTTTGGCCGATTCTGGCCCGTTTCGTGGACTATTACTCACTTTTTTGGGTCCCCGGAGTGATTTCCACGATTAACGAACCCCTGGGTGCGCTTACGGGTTGGTTATCAACACTCGCGGTTTTTGTCGATTCTGACCCGTGTCGTGGACTGTTACTCACCATTTTGGGGCCCCAAAGCGATTTCCATGGTTGTTGAACCCCAAGGCGCGCTTAAGTCTAGGTCATCAACAATCACAGTTTGGGCCGATTCTGGCCCGTTTCTTGGACTATTACTTAGTTATGGGGGTCCCGAAATGACCCCGGGTTGTGTTTACGTGTCGGTCAGCAACTCTCACAATTTTGGCCAATTCTAATGTGTTTTGTGGACTATTACTCACTGTTTTCAGGTCCCGAAGTGATTTCCATAGTTGTTGAACCCCAAGGCGCGCTTGCGTGTCGGTCATCAATACTCATAGTTTTGGCTGATTCTGGCCCGTATCATGGACTATTACTCTCTTTTTGGGCCCCCGGAGTGATTTCCACGATTAACGAACCACGGGGTGCATTTACGTGTCGGTCATCCACACTCACAGTTTTGTCCAATTCTGGCCTGTTTCTTGGACTATTACTCTGTTTTTGGGTCTCGGCATGATTTCCATGATTGACGAACACCGGGGTGCATTTATGTGTCGCTCATCAACACTCGCAGTTTTGGCCGATTCTGGCCCATTTCGTGGAGTATTACACACTGTTTTGGGGTATCGAAGTGATTTCAACAATTAACTAACCGCGGGGTGCGTTTACGTTTCGGTCATCAACACTTACACTTTTGTCTGATTCTTGCCTTTTTTGTATACTATAACTCACTGTTTTGGGGTCCCGGAGTGATTTCCACGATTAACGAACCCCGGCGTGCGTTTACGTGTCGGTCATCACCACTCACAGTTTTGGCCGATTCTGGCCCGTTTCATGGACTATTGCTCACTTTTTTGGGGCCCCGGAGTGATTTCCACGATTAAGGAACCCTTGGGTGTGCTTATGGGTTGGTTATCAACACTCGCGGTTTTTGTCGATTCTGACCCGTTTCGTGGACTGTTACTCACCGTTTTGGGGCCCCAAAGTGATTTCCATGGTTGTTGAGCCCCAAGGTGCGCTTAAGTGTAAGTCATCAACAATCGCAGTTTGGGCCGATTCTGGCCCGTTTCTTGGACTATTACTTAGTTATGGGGTCCCGAAATGACCCCGGGTTGTGTTTACGTGTCGGTCAGCAACACTCACAATTTTGGCCAATTCTAACGTGTTTTGTGGACTATTACTCACTGTTTTTAGGTCCCGAAGTGATTTGCATAGTTGTTGAACCCAAGGCGCGCTTACCTGTCGGTCATCAATACTCATAGTTTTGGCTGATTCTGGCCCGTATCATGTACTATTACTCACTTTTTTGGGCCCCCGGAGTGATTTCCACGATTAACGAACCACGGGGTGCATTTA
>NW_025228107.1:20693-28961 GCF_018294505.1 Triticum aestivum
CCCCAAGGTGCGCTTAAGTGTAGGTCATCAACAATCACAGTTTGGGCCGATTCTGGCCCGTTTCTTGGACTATTACTTAGTTATGGGGGTCCCGAAATGACCCCGGGTTGTGTTTACGTGTCGGTCAGCAACACTCACAATTTTGGCCAATTCTAACGTGTTTTGTGGACTATTACTCACTGTTTGCAGGTCCCGATGTGATTTCCATAGTTATTGAACCCCAAGGCGCGCTTACCTGTCGGTCATCAATACTCATAGTTTTGGCTGATTCTGGCCCGTATCATGTACTATTACTCACTTTTTTGGGACCCCGGAGTGATTTCCATGATTAACGAACCACGGGGTGCATTTACGTGTCGGTCATCAACACTCACAGTTTTGGCCAATTCTGGCCCGTTTCTTGGACTATTACTCTGTTTTTGGGTCTCGGCGTGATTTCCATGATTGACGAACACCGGGGTGCATTTATGTGTCGCTCATCAACACTCGCAGTTTTGGCCGATTCTGGCCCGTTTCGTGTTGTATTACGCACTGTTTTGGGGTATCGAAGTGATTTCAACGATTAACGAACCGCGTGGTGCGTTTACGTTTCGGTCATCAACACTTACACTTTTGTCCGATTCTTGCCTTTTTTGTATACTATTACTCACTGTTTTGGGGTCCCGGAGTGATTTCCACGATTAACGAACCCCGGCGTGCGTTTACGTGTCGGTCATCAACACTCACAGTTTTGGCCGATTCTGGCCCGTTTCGTGGACTATTACTCACTTTTTTGGGTCCCCGGAGTGATTTCCACGATTAACGAACCCCTGGGTGCGCTTACGGGTTGGTTATCAACACTAGCGGTTTTTGTCGATTCTGACCCGTGTCGTGGACTGTTACTCACCATTTTGGGGCCCCAAAGCGATTTCCATGGTTGTTGAACCCCAAGGCGCGCTTAAGTCTAGGTCATCAACAATCACAGTTTGGGCCGATTCTGGCCCGTTTCTTGGACTATTACTTAGTTATGGGGGTCCCGAAATGACCCCGGGTTGTGTTTACGTGTCGGTCAGCAACTCTCACAATTTTGGCCAATTCTAATGTGTTTTGTGGACTATTACTCACTGTTTTCAGGTCCCGAAGTGATTTCCATAGTTGTTGAACCCCAAGGCGCGCTTGCGTGTCGGTCATCAATACTCATAGTTTTGGCTGATTCTGGCCCGTATCATGGACTATTACTCTCTTTTTTGGGCCCCCGGAGTGATTTCCACGATTAACGAACCACGGGGTGCATTTACGTGTCGGTCATCCACACTCACAGTTTTGGCCGATTCTGGCCTGTTTCTTGGACTATTACTCTGTTTTTGGGTCTCGGCGTGATTTCCATGATTGACGAACACCGGGGTGCATTTATGTGTCGCTCATCAACACTCGCAGTTTTGGCCGATTCTGGCCCATTTCGTGGAGTATTACGCACTGTTTTGGGGTATCGAAGTGATTTCAACAATTAACTAACCGCGGGGTGCGTTTACGTTTCGGTCATCAACACTTACATTTTTGTCCGATTCTTGCCTTTTTTGTATACTATTACTCACTGTTTTGGGGTCCCGGAGTGATTTCCACGATTAACGAACCCCGGCGTGCATTTACGTGTCGGTCATCAACACTCACAGTTTTGGCCGATTCTGGCCCGTTTCGTGGACTATTGCTCACTTTTTTGGGGCCCCGGAGTGATTTCCACGATTAAGGAACCCTTGGGTGCGCTTATGGGTTGTTTATCAACACTCGCGGTTTTTGTCGATTCTAACCCGTTTCGTGGACTGTTACTCACCGTTTTGGGGCCCCAAAGCGATTTCCATGGTTGTTGAACCCCAAGGTGCGCTTAAGTGTAAGTCATCAACAATCGCAGTTTGGGCCGATTCTGGCCCGTTTCTTGGACTATTACTTAGTTATGGGGGTCCCAAAATGACCCCGGGTTGTGTTTACGTGTCGGTCAGCAACACTCACAATTTTGGCCAATTCTAACGTGTTTTGTGGACTATTACTCACTGTTTTCAGGTCCCGAAGTGATTTCCATAGTTGTTGAACCCCAAGGCGCGCTTACGTGTCGGTCATCAATACTGATAGTTTTGGCTGATTCTGGCCGTATCATGGACTATTACTCACTTTTTTGGGCCCCCGGAGTGATTTCCACGATTAACGAACCACGGGGTGCATTTACGTGTCGGTCATCAACACTCACAGTTTTGGCCAATTCTGGCCCGTTTCTTGGACTATTACTCTGTTTTTGGGTCTCGGCGTGATTTCCATGATTGACGAACACCGGGGTGCATTTATGTGTCGCTCATCAACACTCGCAGTTTTGGCCGATTCTGGCCCGTTTCGTGTTGTATTACGCACTGTTTTGGGGTATCGAAGTGATTTCAACGATTAACGAACCGCGTGGTGCGTTTACGTTTCGGTCATCAACACTTACACTTTTGTCCGATTCTTGCCTTTTTTGTATACTATTACTCACTGTTTTGGGGTCCCGGAGTGATTTCCACGATTAACGAACCCCGGCGTGCGTTTACGTGTCGGTCATCAACACTCACAGTTTTGGCCGATTCTGGCCCGTTTCGTGGACTATTACTCACTTTTTTGGGTCCCCGGAGTGATTTCCACGATTAACGAACCCCTGGGTGCGCTTACGGGTTGGTTATCAACACTCACGGTTTTCGTCGATTCTGACCCGTGTCGTGGACTGTTACTCACCATTTTGGGGCCCCAAAGCGATTTCCATGGTTGTTGAACCCCAAGGCGCGCTTAAGTCTAGGTCATCAACAATCACAGTTTGGGCCGATTCTGGCCCGTTTCTTGGACTATTACTTAGTTATGGGGGTCCCGAAATGACCCCGGGTTGTGTTTACGTGTCGGTCAGCAACTCTCACAATTTTGGCCAATTCTAATGTGTTTTGTGGACTATTACTCACTGTTTTCAGGTCCCGAAGTGATTTCCATAGTTGTTGAACCCCAAGGCGCGCTTGCGTGTCGGTCATCAATACTCATAGTTTTGGCTGATTCTGGCCCGTATCATGGACTATTACTCTCTTTTTTGGGCCCCCGGAGTGATTTCCACGATTAACGAACCACGGGGTGCATTTACGTGTCGGTCATCCACACTCACAGTTTTGGCCGATTCTGGCATGTTTCTTGGACTATTACTCTGTTTTTGGGTCTCGGCGTGATTTCCATGATTGACGAACACCGGGGTGCATTTATGTGTCGCTCATCAACACTCGCAGGTTTGGCCGATTCTGGCCCATTTCGTGGAGTATTACGCACTGTTTTGGGGTATCGAAGTGATCTCAACAATTAACTAACCGCGGGGTGCGTTTACGTTTCGGTCATCAACACTTACACTTTTGTCTGATTCTTGCCTTTTTTGTATACTATTACTCACTGTTTTGGGGTCCCGGAGTGATTTCCACGATTAACGAACCCCGGCGTGCGTTTACGTGTCGGTCATCACCACTCACAGTTTTGGCCGATTCTGGCCCGTTTCGTGGACTATTGCTCACTTTTTTGGGGCCCCGGAGTGATTTCCACGATTAAGGAACCCTTGGGTGTGCTTATGGGTTGGTTATCAACACTCGCGGTTTTTGTCGATTCTGACCCGTTTCGTGGACTGTTACTCACCGTTTTGGGGCCCCAAAGTGATTTCCATGGTTGTTGAGCCCCAAGGTGCGCTTAAGTGTAAGTCATCAACAATCGCAGTTTGGGCCGATTCTGGCCCGTTTCTTGGACTATTACTTAGTTATGGGGTCCCGAAATGACCCCGGGTTGTGTTTACGTGTCGGTCAGCAACACTCACAATTTTGGCCAATTCTAACGTGTTTTGTGGACTATTACTCACTGTTTTTAGGTCCCGAAGTGATTTGCATAGTTGTTGAACCCAAGGCGCGCTTACCTGTCGGTCATCAATACTCATAGTTTTGGCTGATTCTGGCCCGTATCATGTACTATTACTCACTTTTTTGGGCCCCCGGAGTGATTTCCACGATTAACGAACCACGGGGTGCATTTATGTGTCGGTCATCAACACTCACAGTTTTGGCCAATTCTGGCCCGTTTCTTGGACTATTACTCTGTTTTTGGGTCTCGGCGTGATTTCCATGATTGACGAACACCGGGGTGCATTTGTGTGTCGCTCATCAACACTCGCAGTTTTGGCCGATTCTGGCCCATTTCGTGGAGTATTACGCACTGTTTTGGGGTATCGAAGTGATTTCAACGATTAACGAACCGCGTGGTGCGTTTACGTTTCGGTCATCAACACTTACACTTTTGTCCGAGTCTTGCCTTTTTTGTATACTATTACTCACTGTTTTGGGGTCCCGGGGTGATTTCCACGATTAACGAACCCCGGCGTGCGTTTACGTGTCGGTCATCAACACTCACAGTTTTGGCCGATTCTGACCCGTTTCGTGGACTATTACTCACTTTTTTGGGTCCCCGGAGTGATTTCCACGATTAACGAACCCCTGGGTGCGCTTACGGGTTGGTTATCAACACTCGCGGTTTTTGTCGATTCTGACCCGTGTCGTGGACTGTTACTCACCATTTTGGGGCCCCAAAGCGATTTCCATGGTTGTTGAGCCCCAAGGTGCGCTTAAGTGTAGGTCATCAACAATCACAGTTTGGGCCGATTCTGGCCCGTTTCTTGGACTATTACTTAGTTATGGGGGTCCCGAAATGACCCCGGGTTGTGTTTACGTGTCGGTCAGCAACACTCACAATTTTGGCCAATTCTAACGTGTTTTGTGGACTATTACTCACTGTTTGCAGGTCCCGATGTGATTTCCATAGTTATTGAACCCCAAGGCGCGCTTACCTGTCGGTCATCAATACTCATAGTTTTGGCTGATTCTGGCCCGTATCATGTACTATTACTCACTTTTTTGGGACCCCGGAGTGATTTCCATGATTAACGAACCACGGGGTGCATTTACGTGTCGGTCATCAACACTCACAGTTTTGGCCAATTCTGGCCCGTTTCTTGGACTATTACTCTGTTTTTGGGTCTCGGCGTGATTTCCATGATTGACGAACACCGGGGTGCATTTATGTGTCGCTCATCAACACTCGCAGTTTTGGCCGATTCTGGCCCGTTTCGTGTTGTATTACGCACTGTTTTGGGGTATCGAAGTGATTTCAACGATTAACGAACCGCGTGGTGCGTTTACGTTTCGGTCATCAACACTTACACTTTTGTCCGATTCTTGCCTTTTTTGTATACTATTACTCACTGTTTTGGGGTCCCGGAGTGATTTCCACGATTAACGAACCCCGGCGTGCGTTTACGTGTCGGTCATCAACACTCACAGTTTTGGCCGATTCTGGCCCGTTTCGTGGACTATTACTCACTTTTTTGGGTCCCCGGAGTGATTTCCACGATTAACGAACCCCTGGGTGCGCTTACGGGTTGGTTATCAACACTAGCGGTTTTTGTCGATTCTGACCCGTGTCGTGGACTGTTACTCACCATTTTGGGGCCCCAAAGCGATTTCCATGGTTGTTGAACCCCAAGGCGCGCTTAAGTCTAGGTCATCAACAATCACAGTTTGGGCCGATTCTGGCCCGTTTCTTGGACTATTACTTAGTTATGGGGGTCCCGAAATGACCCCGGGTTGTGTTTACGTGTCGGTCAGCAACTCTCACAATTTTGGCCAATTCTAATGTGTTTTGTGGACTATTACTCACTGTTTTCAGGTCCCGAAGTGATTTCCATAGTTGTTGAACCCCAAGGCGCGCTTGCGTGTCGGTCATCAATACTCATAGTTTTGGCTGATTCTGGCCCGTATCATGGACTATTACTCTCTTTTTTGGGCCCCCGGAGTGATTTCCACGATTAACGAACCACGGGGTGCATTTACGTGTCGGTCATCCACACTCACAGTTTTGGCCGATTCTGGCCTGTTTCTTGGACTATTACTCTGTTTTTGGGTCTCGGCGTGATTTCCATGATTGACGAACACCGGGGTGCATTTATGTGTCGCTCATCAACACTCGCAGTTTTGGCCGATTCTGGCCCATTTCGTGGAGTATTACGCACTGTTTTGGGGTATCGAAGTGATTTCAACAATTAACTAACCGCGGGGTGCGTTTACGTTTCGGTCATCAACACTTACATTTTTGTCCGATTCTTGCCTTTTTTGTATACTATTACTCACTGTTTTGGGGTCCCGGAGTGATTTCCACGATTAACGAACCCCGGCGTGCATTTACGTGTCGGTCATCAACACTCACAGTTTTGGCCGATTCTGGCCCGTTTCGTGGACTATTGCTCACTTTTTTGGGGCCCCGGAGTGATTTCCACGATTAAGGAACCCTTGGGTGCGCTTATGGGTTGTTTATCAACACTCGCGGTTTTTGTCGATTCTAACCCGTTTCGTGGACTGTTACTCACCGTTTTGGGGCCCCAAAGCGATTTCCATGGTTGTTGAACCCCAAGGTGCGCTTAAGTGTAAGTCATCAACAATCGCAGTTTGGGCCGATTCTGGCCCGTTTCTTGGACTATTACTTAGTTATGGGGGTCCCAAAATGACCCCGGGTTGTGTTTACGTGTCGGTCAGCAACACTCACAATTTTGGCCAATTCTAACGTGTTTTGTGGACTATTACTCACTGTTTTCAGGTCCCGAAGTGATTTCCATAGTTGTTGAACCCCAAGGCGCGCTTACGTGTCGGTCATCAATACTGATAGTTTTGGCTGATTCTGGCCGTATCATGGACTATTACTCACTTTTTTGGGCCCCCGGAGTGATTTCCACGATTAACGAACCACGGGGTGCATTTACGTGTCGGTCATCAACACTCACAGTTTTGGCCAATTCTGGCCCGTTTCTTGGACTATTACTCTGTTTTTGGGTCTCGGCGTGATTTCCATGATTGACGAACACCGGGGTGCATTTATGTGTCGCTCATCAACACTCGCAGTTTTGGCCGATTCTGGCCCGTTTCGTGTTGTATTACGCACTGTTTTGGGGTATCGAAGTGATTTCAATGATTAATGAACCGCGTGGTGCGTTTACGTTTCGGTCATCAACACTTACACTTTTGTCCGATTCTTGCCTTTTTTGTATACTATTACTCACTGTTTTGGGGTCCCGGAGTGATTTCCACGATTAACGAACCCCGGCGTGCGTTTACGTGTCGGTCATCAACACTCACAGTTTTGGCCGATTCTGGCCCGTTTCGTGGACTATTACTCACTTTTTTGGGTCCCCGGAGTGATTTCCACGATTAACGAACCCCTGGGTGCGCTTACGGGTTGGTTATCAACACTCGCGGTTTTTGTCGATTCTGACCCGTGTCGTGGACTGTTACTCACCATTTTGGGGCCCCAAAACGATTTCCATGGTTGTTGAACCCCAAGGTGCGCTTAAGTGTAGGTCATCAACAATCACAGTTTGGGCCGATTCTGGCCCGTTTCTTGGACTATTACTTAGTTATGGGGGTCCCGAAATGACCCCGGGTTGTGTTTACGTGTCGGTCAGCAACTCTCACAATTTTGGCCAATTCTAACGTGTTTTGTGGACTATTACTCACTGTTTTCATGTCCCGAAGTGATTTCCATAGTTGTTGAACCCCAAGGCGCGCTTGCCTGTCTGTCATCAATACTCATAGTTTTGGCTGATTCTGGCCCGTATCATGTACTATTACTCACTTTTTTGGGACCCCGGAGTGATTTCCGTGATTAATGAACCACGGGGTGCATTTACGTGTCGGTCATCAACACTCACAGTTTTGGCCAATTCTGGCCCGTTTCTTGGACTATTACTCTGTTTTTGGGTCTCGGCGTGATTTCCATGATTGACGAACACCGGGGTGCATTTATGTGTCGCTCATCAACACTCGCAGTTTTGGCCGATTCTGGCCCGTTTCGTGTTGTATTACGCACTGTTTTGGGGTATCGAAGTGATTTCAACGATTAACGAACCGCGTGGTGCGTTTACGTTTCGGTCATCAACACTTACACTTTTGTCCGATTCTTGCCTTTTTTGTATACTATTACCCACTGTTTTGGGGTCCCGGAGTGATTTCCACGATTAACGAACCCCGGCGTGCGTTTACTTGTCGGTCATCAACACTCACAGTTTTGGCCGATTCTGGCCCGTTTCGTGGACTATTACTCACTTTTTTGGGTCCCCGGAGTGATTTCCACGATTAACGAACCCCTGGGTGCGCTTACGGGTTGGTTATCAACACTCGCGGTTTTTGTCGATTCTGACCCGTGTCGTGGACTGTT
>NW_025228107.1:28971-58344 GCF_018294505.1 Triticum aestivum
GAACCACGGGGTGCATTTACGTGTCGGTCATCAACACTCACAGTTTTGGCCAATTCTGGCCCGTTTCTTGGACTATTACTCTGTTTTTGGGTCTCGGCGTGATTTCCATGATTGACGAACACCGGGGTGCATTTATGTGTCGCTCATCAACACTCGCAGTTTTGGCCGATTCTGGCCCGTTTCGTGTTGTATTACGCACTGTTTTGGGGTATCGAAGTGATTTCAACGATTAACGAACCGCGTGGTGCGTTTACGTTTCGGTCATCAACACTTACACTTTTGTCCGATTCTTGCCTTTTTTGTATACTATTACTCACTGTTTTGGGGTCCCGGAGTGATTTCCACGATTAACGAACCCCGGCGTGCGTTTACGTGTCGGTCATCAACACTCACAGTTTTGGCCGATTCTGGCCCGTTTCGTGGACTATTACTCACTTTTTTGGGTCCCCGGAGTGATTTCCACGATTAACGAACCCCTGGGTGCGCTTACGGGTTGGTTATCAACACTCGCGGTTTTTGTCGATTCTGACCCGTGTCGTGGACTGTTACTCACCATTTTGGGGCCCCAAAATGATTTCCATGGTTGTTGAACCCCAAGGTGCGCTTAAGTGTAGGTCATCAACAATCACAGTTTGGGCCGATTCTGGCCCGTTTCTTGGACTATTACTTAGTTATGGGGGTCCCGAAATGACCCCGGGTTGTGTTTACGTGTCGGTCAGCAACTCTAACAATTTTGGCCAATTCTAACGTGTTTTGTGGACTATTACTCACTGTTTTCAGGTCCCGAAGTGATTTCCATAGTTGTTGAACCCCAAGGCGCACTTGCCTGTCGGTCATCAATACTCATAGTTTTGGCTGATTCTGGCCCGTATCATGTACTATTACTCACTTTTTTGGGACCCCGGAGTGATTTCCATGATTAACGAACCACGGGGTGCATTTACGTGTCGGTCATCAACACTCACAGTTTTGGCCAATTCTGGCCCGTTTCTTGGACTATTACTCTGTTTTTGGGTCTCGGCGTGATTTCCATGATTGACGAACACCGGGGTGCATTTATGTGTCGCTCATCAACACTCGCAGTTTTGGCCGATTCTGGCCCATTTCGTGGAGTATTACGCACTGTTTTGGGGTATCGAAGTGATTTCAACGATTAACGAACCGCGTGGTGCGTTTACGTTTCGGTCATCAACACTTACACTTTTGTCAGAGTCTTGCCTTTTTTGTATACTATTACTCACTGTTTTGGGGTCCCGGGGTGATTTCCACGATTAACGAACCCCGGCGTGCGTTTACGTGTCGGTCATCAACACTCACAGTTTTGGCCGATTCTGGCCCGTTTCGTGGACTATTACTCACTTTTTTGGGTCCCCGGAGTGATTTCCACGATTAACGAACCCCTGGGTGCACTTACGGGTTGGTTATCAACACTCGCGGTTTTTGTCGATTCTGACCCGTGTCGTGGACTGTTACTCACCATTTTGGGGCCCCAAAACGATTTCCATGGTTGTTGAACCCCAAGGTGCGCTTAAGTGTAGGTCATCAACAATCACAGTTTGGGCCGATTCTGGCCCGTTTCTTGGACTATTACTTAGTTATGGGGGTCCCGAAATGACCCTGGGTTGTGTTTACGTGTCGGTCAGCAACTCTCACAATTTTGGCCAATTCTAATGTGTTTTGTGGACTATTACTCACTATTTTCAGGTCCCGAAGTGATTTCCATAGTTGTTGAACCCCAAGGCGCGCTTGCCTGTCGGTCATCAATACTCATAGTTTTGGCTGATTCTGGCCCGTATCATGTACTATTACTCACTTTTTTGGGACCCCGGAGTGATTTCCATGATTAACGAACCACGGGGTGCATTTACGTGTCGGTCATCAACACTCACAGTTTTGGCCAATTCTGGCCCGTTTCTTGGACTATTACTCTGTTTTTGGGTCTCGGCGTGATTTCCATGATTGACGAACACCGGGGTGCATTTATGTGTCGCTCATCAACACTCGCAGTGTTGGCCGATTCTGGCCCGTTTCGTGGAGTATTACGCACTGTTTTGGGGTATCGAAGTGATTTCAACAATTAACTAACCGCGGGGTGCGTTTACGTTTCGGTCATCAACACTTACATTTTTGTCCGATTCTTGCCTTTTTTGTATACTATTACTCACTGTTTTGGGGTCCCGGAGTGATTTCCACGATTAACGACCCCCGGCGTGCATTTACGTGTCGGTCATCAACACTCACAGTTTTGGCCGATTCTGGCCCGTTTCGTGTACTATTGCTCACTTTTTTGGGGCCCCGGAGTGATTTCCACGATTAAGGAACCCTTGGGTGCGCTTACGGGTTGGTTATCAACACTCGCGGTTTTTGTCGATTCTGACCCGTTTCGTGGACTGTTACTCACCGTTTTGGGGCCCCAAAGCGATTTCCATGGTTGTTGAACCCCAAGGTGCGCTTAAGTGTAAGTCATCAACAATCGCATTTTGGGCCGATTCTGGCCCGTTTCTTGGACTATTACTTAGTTATGGGGGTCCCGAAATGACCCCGGATTGTGTTTACGTGTCGGTCAGCAACTCTCACAATTTTGGCCAATTCTAATGTGTTTTGTGGACTATTACTCACTGTTTTCAGGTCCCGAAGTGATTTCCATAGTTGTTGAACCCCAAGGCGCGCTTGCCTGTCGGTCATCAATACTCATAGTTTTGGCTGATTCTGGCCCGTATCATGTACTATTACTCACTTTTTTGGGACCCCGGAGTGATTTCCATGATTAACGAACCACGGGGTGCATTTACGTGTCGGTCATCAACACTCACAGTTTTGGCCAATTCTGGCCCGTTTCTTGGACTATTACTCTGTTTTTGGGTCTCGGCGTGATTTCCATGATTGACGAACACCGGGGTGCATTTATGTGTCGCTCATCAACACTCGCAGTTTTGGCCGATTCTGGCCCGTTTCGTGTTGTATTACGCACTGTTTTGGGGTATCGAAGTGATTTCAACGATTAACGAACCGCGGGGTGCGTTTACGTTTCGGTCATCAACACTTACACTTTTGTCCGATTCTTGCCTTTTTTGTATACTATTACTCACTGTTTTCGGGTCCCGGAATGATTTCCACGATTAACGAACCCCGGCGTGCGTTTACGTGTCGGTCATCAACACTCATAGTTTTGGCCGATTCTGGCCCGTTTCGTGGACTATTACTCACTTTTTTGGGTCCCCGGAGTGATTTCCACGATTATCGAACCCCTGGGTGCACTTACGGGTTGGTTATCAACACTCGCGGTTTTTGTCGATTCTGACCCGTGTCGTGGACTGTTACTCACCATTTTGGGGCCCCAAAGCGATTTCCATGGTTGTTGAACCCCAAGGTGCGCTTAAGTGTAGGTCATCAACTATCACAGTTTGGGCCGATTCTGGCCCGTTTCTTGGACTATTACTTAGTTATGGGGGTCCCGAAATGACCCCGGGTTGTGTTTACGTGTCGGTCAGCAACACTCGCAATTTTGGCCAATTCTAATGTGTTTTGTGGACAATTACTCACTGTTTTCAGGTCCCGAAGTGATTTCCAGAGTTGTTGAACCCCAAGGCGCGCTTGCGTGTCGGTCATCAATACTCATAGTTTTGGCTGATTTTGGCCCGTATCATGGACTATTACTCTCTTTTTTGGGCCCCCGGAGTGATTTCCACGATTAACGAACCACGGGGTTCATTTACGTGTCGGTCATCCACACTCACAGTTTTGGCCGATTCTGGCCTGTTTCTTGGACTATTACTCTGTTTTTGGGTCTCGGCGTGATTTCCATGATTGACGAACACCGGGGTGCATTTATGTGTCGCTCATCAACACTCGCAGTTTTGGCCGATTCTGGCCCATTTCGTGGAGTATTACGCACTGTTTTGGGGTATCGAAGTGATTTCAACAATTAACTAACCGCGGGGTGCGTTTACGTTTCGGTCATCAACACTTACATTTTTGTCCGATTCTTGCCTTTTTTGTATACTATTACTCACTGTTTTGGGGTCCCGGAGTGATTTCCACGATTAACGAACCCCGGCGTGCATTTACGTGTCGGTCATCAACACTCACAGTTTTGGCCGATTCTGGCCCGTTTCGTGTACTATTGCTCACTTTTTTGGGGCCCCGGAGTGATTTCCACGATTAAGGAACCCTTGGGTGCGCTTACGGGTTGGTTATCAACACTCGCGGTTTTTGTCGATTCTGACCCGTTTCGTGGACTGTTACTCACCGTTTTGGGGCCCCAAAGCGATTTCCATGGTTGTTGAACCCCAAGGTGCGCTTAAGTGTAAGTCATCAACAATCGCATTTTGGGCCGATTCTGGCCCGTTTCTTGGACTATTACTTAGTTATGGGGTCCCGAAATGACCCCGGGTTGTGTTTACGTGTCGGTCAGCAACACTCACAATTTTGGCCAATTCTAACGTGTTTTGTGGACTATTACTCACTGTTTTTAGGTCCCGAAGTGATTTGCATAGTTGTTGAACCCCAAGGCGCGCTTACCTGTCGGTCATCAATACTCAGAGTTTTGGCTGATTCTGGCCCGTATCATGGACTATTACTCACTTTTTTGGGCCCCCGGAGTGATTTCCACGATTAACGAACCACGGGGTGCATTTACGTGTCGGTCATCAACACTCACAGTTTTGGCCAAATCTGGCCCGTTTCTTGGACTATTACTCTGTTTTTGGGTCTCGGCGTGATTTCCATGATTGACGAACACCGGGGTGCATTTATGTGTCGCTCATCAACACTCGCAGTTTTGGCCGATTCTGGCCCGTTTCGTGGAGTATTACGCACTGTTTTGGGGTATCGAAGTGATTTCAACGATTAACGAACCGCTGGGTGCGTTTACGTTTCGGTCATCAACACTTACACTTTTGTCCGATTCTTGCCTTTTTTGTATACTATTACTCACTGTTTTGGGGTCCCGGAGTGATTTCCACGATTAACGAACCCCGGCGTGCATTTACGTGTCGGTCATCAACACTCACAGTTTTGGCCGATTCTGGCCCGTTTCGTGGACTATTGCTCACTTTTTTGGGGCCCCAGAGTTATTTCCACGATTAAGGAACCCTTGGGTGCGCTTACGGGTTGGTTATCAACACTCGCGGTTTTTGTCGATTATGACCCGTTTCGTGGACTGTTACTCACCGTTTTGGGGCCCCAAAGCGATTTCCATGGTTGTTGAACCCCAAGGTGCGCTTAAATGTAAGTCATCAACAATCGCATTTTGGGCCGATTCTGGCCCGTTTCTTGGACTATTACTTAGTTATGGGGTCCCGAAATGACCCCGGGTTGTGTTTACGTGTCGGTCAGCAACACTCACAATTTTGGCCAATTCTAACGTGTTTTGTGGACTATTACTCACTGTTTTTAGGTCCCGAAGTGATTTGCATAGTTGTTGAACCCCAAGGCGCGCTTACCTGTCGGTCATCAATACTCAGAGTTTTGGCTGATTCTGGCCCGTATCATGGACTATTACTCACTTTTTTGGGCCCCCGGAGTGATTTCCACGATTAACGAACCACGGGGTGCATTTACGTGTCGGTCATCAACACTCACAGTTTTGGCCAATTCTGGCCCGTTTCTTGGACTATTACTCTATTTTTTGGTCTCGGCGTGATTTCCATGATTGACGAACACCGGGGTGCATTTATGTGTCGCTCATCAACACTCGCAGTTTTGGCCGATTCTGGCCCGTTTCGTGGAGTATTACGCACTGTTTTGGGGTATCGAAGTGATTTCAACGATTAACGAACCGCTGGGTGCGTTTACGTTTCGGTCATCAACACTTACACTTTTGTCCGATTCTTGCCTTTTTTGTATACTATTACTCACTGTTTTGGGGTCCCGGAGTGATTTCCACGATTAACGAACCCCGGCGTGCGTTTACGTGTCGGTCATCAACACTCACAGTTTTGGCCGATTCTGGCCCGTTTCGTGGACTATTACTCACTTTTTTGGGTCCCCGGAGTGATTTCCACGATTAACGAACCCCTGGGTGCGCTTACGGGTTGGTTATCAACACTCGCGGTTTTTGTCGATTCTGACCCGTGTCGTGGACTGTTACTCACCGTTTTGGGGCCCCAAAGCGATTTCCTTGGTTGTTGAAATCCAAGGTGCGCTTAAGTGTAGGTCATCAACAATCACAGTTTGGGCCGATTTTGGCCCGTTTCTTGGACTATTACTTAGTTATCGGGGTCCCGCAATGATTTCCACGATTTACGAACCCCGGGGTGTGTTTACGTGTCGGTCAGCAGCACTCACAATTTTGGCCAATTCTAACGTGTTTTATGGACTATTACTCACTGTTTTTAGGTCCCGAAGTGATTTGCATAGTTGTTGAACCCCAAGGCGCGCTTACCTGTCGGTCATCAATACTCATAGTTTTGGCTGATTCTGGCCCGTATCATGGACTATTACTCACTTTTTTGGGACCCCGGAGTGATTTCCATGGTTAACGAACCACGGGGTGCATTTACATGTCGGTCATCAACACTCACAGTTTTGGCCGATTCTGGCGCGTTTCTTGGACTATTACTCTGTTTTTGGGTCTCGGTGTGATTTCCATGATTGATGAACACCAGGGTGCATTTATGTGTCGCTCATCAACACTCGCAGTTTTTGCCGATTCTGACCCGTTTCGTGGAGTATTACGCACTGTTTTGGGGTATCGAAGTGATTTCAACGATTAACGAACCGCGGGGTGCGTTTACGTTTCGGTCATCAACACTTACACTTTTGTCCGATTCTTGCCTTTTTTGTATACTATTACTCACTGTTTTGGGGTCCCGGAGTGATTTCCACGACTAACGAACCCCGGCGTGCGTTTACGTGTCGGTCATGAACACTCACAGTTTTGGCCGATTCTGGCCCGTTTCGTGGACTATTACTCACTTTTTTGGGTCCCCGGAGTGATTTCCACGATTAACGAACCCCTGGGTGCGCTTACGGGTTGGTTATCAACACTCGCTGTTTTTGTCGATTCTGACCCGTGTCGTGGACTGTTACTCACCGTTTTGGGGGCCCAAAGCGATTTCCATGGTTGTTGAACCCCAAGGTGCGCTTAAGTGTAGGTCATCAACAATCACAGTATGGGCCGATTCTGGCCCGTTTCTTGGACTATTACTTAGTTATCGGGGTCCCGAAATGATTTCCACGATTTACGAACCCCGGGTTGTGTTTACGTGTCGGTCAGCAGCACTCACAAGTTTGGCCAATTCTAACGTGTTTTGTGGACTATTACTCACCGTTTTCAGGTCCCGAAGTGATTTCCATAGTTGTTGAGCCCCATGCACGCTTACGGGTCGGTCATCAAAACTCATAGTTTTGGCTGATTCTGGCCTGTATCATGGACTATTACTCACTTTTTTGGGCCCCCGGAGTGATTTCCACGGCTAACGAACCACGGGGTGCATTTACGTGTCGGTCATCAACACTCACAGTTTTGGCCGATTCTGGCGCGTTTCTTGGACTAGTATTCTGTTTTTGGGTCTCGGCGTGATTTCCATGATTGATGAACACCAGGGTGCATTTATGTGTCGCTCATCAACACTCGCAGTTTTTGCCGATTCTGGCCTGTTTCGTGGAGTATTACGCAATGTTTTGGGGTATCGAAGTGATTTCAACGATTAACGAACCGCGGGGTGCGTTTACGTTTCGGTCATCAACACTTACACTTTTGTCCGATTCTTGCCTTTTTTGTATACTATTACTCACTATTTTGGGGTCCCGGAGTGATTTCCACGATTAACGAACCCCGGCGTGCGTTTACGTGTCGGTCATCAACACTCACAGTTTTGGCCGATGCTGGCCCGTTTCGTGGACTATTACTCACTTTTTTGGGTCCCCAGAGTGATTTCCATGATTACCGAACCCCTGGGGGCGCTTACGGGTTGGTTATCAACACTCGCGGTTTTTGTCGATTCTGACCCGTTTCGTGGACTGTTACTCACCGTTTTGGGGCCCCAAAGCGATTTCCATGGTTGTTGAACCCCAAGGTGCGCTTATGTGTAGGTCATCAACAATCGCAGTTTGGGCGATTCTGGCCCGTTTCTTGGACTATTACTTAGTTATGGGGGTCCCGATATTACCCCGGGTTGTGTTTACGTGTCGGTGAGCAACACTCACAATTTTGGCCAATTCTAACGTGTTTTGTGGACTATTACTCACTGTTTTCGGGTCCCGAAGTGATTTCCATAGTTGTTGAACCCCAAGGCGCGCTTACGTGTCGGTCATCAATACTCATAGTTTTGGCTAATTCTGGCCCGTATCATGGACTATTACTCTCTTTTTTGGGCCCCCGGAGTGATTTCCACGATTAACGAACCACGGGGTGCATTTACGTGTCGGTCATCCACACTCACAGTTTTGGCCGATTCTGGCCCGTTTCTTGGACTATTACTCTGTTTTTGGGTCTCGGCGTGATTTCCATGATTGACGAACACCGGGGTGCATTTATGTGTCGCTCATCAACACTCGCAGTTTTGGCCGATTCTGGCCCATTTCGTGGAGTATTACGCACTGTTTTGGGGTATCGAAGTGATTTCAACGATTAACGAACCGCGTGGTGCGTTTACGTTTCGGTCATCAACACTTACACTTTTGTCCGATTCTTGCCTTTTTTGTATACTATTACTCACTGTTTTGGGGTCCCGGAGTGATTTCCACGATTAACGAACCCCGGCGTGCGTTTACGTGTCGGTCATCAACACTCACAGTTTTGGCCGATTCTGGCCCGTTTCGTGGACTATTGCTCACTTTTTGGGGGCCCCGGAGTGATTTCCACGATTAAGGAACCCTTGGGTGCGCTTACGGGTTGGTTATCAACACTCGCGGTTTTTGTCGATTCTGACCCGTGTCGTGGACTGTTACTCACCGTTTTGGGGCCCCAAAGCGATTTCCATGGTTGTTGAACCCCAAGGTGCGCTTAAGTGTAGGTCATCAACAATCGCAGTTTGGGCCGATTCTTTCCAGTTTTATCAACCCCGGGGTGCGTTCATGTGTCGGTCATCAACACTCAAAGTTTTGGCCAATTCTGAAGCGTTTCGTGGACAATTACTCACCGTTTTGTGGTCCCGATGTGATTTCCATAGTTGTTGAACCCCAAGTTGTGCTTACGTGCCTGTCATCAACACTCACAGTTTTGGCTGATCCAAGTTGTGCTTACGTGCCTGTCATCAACACCCACAGTTTTGGCTGATTCAGGCCCATTTCGTGGCTATTACTCATTGTTTGGGGGCCCCGGAGTGATTTCCACGGTTAATGAACCACGGGGTGCGTTTACGTGTCGGTCATCAACACTCACAGTTTTGGCCGATTCTGGCACATTTCTTGCACTATTACTCTGTTTTTTGGGTCCCGGTGTGATTTCCATGATTGACGAACACTGGGGTGCGTTTATGTGTCGTTGATCAACACTCACAGTTTTGGCCGATTCTGGCCCGTTTCATGGACTATTACTCAATGTTTTGGCGTCCGAGAGCGATTTCCACGATTCACAATACCCGGTGTGCGTTTGCGTGTCTGTCGTCAACACTCACAGTTTTGGCCAATTCTGACGTGATTCATGGGCTATTACTCACCATTTAGGGGTCCCGAAGCGATTTCCACTGTTGTTGAACCCCAAGGTGCGTTTACTCGTTGGTCATCAACACTCACTGTTTTGGGGTCCCGGAGTGATTTCCACGATTAACAAACCATGAGGTGCGTTTACATGTCGGTCATCAATACTAGAAGCTTTGGCCAATTCTGACCTGTTTCGTGGACTATTACTCACTGTTTTGGGGTTCCGGAGTGATTTCCACGATTAACGAACCCCCGGGTGCGCTTACGGGTTGGTTATCAACACTCGCGATTTTTTTCGATTCTGACCCGTTTCGTGGACTGTTACTCACCACTTTGGGGCCCCAAAACGATTTGCATGGTTGTTGAACCGCAAGGTGCGCTTAAGTGTAGGTCATCAACAATCGCAGTTTGGGCCGATTCTGGCCCGTTTCTTGGACTATTACTTAGTTATGGGGGTCCCGAAATGATTTCCATGATTTATGAACCCCTGGTTGTGTTTACGTGTCGGTCAGCAACACTCACAATTTTGGCTAATTCTAATGTGTTTCGTGAACTATTACTCACCGTTTTCAGGTCCCGAAGTGATTTCCATAGTTGTTGAACCCCAAGGCGCGCTTACGTGTCGGTCATCAATACTCATAGTTTTGGCTGATTCTGGCCGGTATCATGGACTATTACTCTCTTTTTTGGGCCCCCGGAGTGATTTCCACGATTAACGAACCACGGGGTGCATTTACGTGTCGGTCATCCACACTCACAGTTTTGGCCGATTCTGGCCCGTTTCTTGGACTATTACTCTGTTTTTGGGTCTCGGCGTGATTTCCATGATTGACGAACACCGGGGTGCATTTATGTGTCGCTCATCAACACTCGCAGTTTTGGCCGATTCTGGCCCATTTCGTGGAGTATTACGCACTGTTTTGGGGTATCGAAGTGATTTCAACGATTAACGAACCGCGTGGTGCGTTTACGTTTCGGTCATCAACACTTACACTTTTGTCCGATTCTTGCCTTTTTTGTATACTATTACTCACTGTTTTGGGGTCCCGGAGTGATTTCCACGATTAACGAACCCCGGCGTGCGTTTACGTGTCGGTCATCAACACTCACAGTTTTGGCCGATTCTGGCCCGTTTCGTGGACTATTGCTCACTTTTTGGGGGCCCCGGAGTGATTTCCACGATTAAGGAACCCTTGGGTGCGCTTACGGGTTGGTTATCAACACTCGCGGTTTTTGTCGATTCTGACCCGTGTCGTGGACTGTTACTCACCGTTTTGGGGCCCCAAAGCGATTTCCATGGTTGTTGAACCCCAAGGTGCTCTTAAGTGTAGGTCATCAACAATCGCAGTTTGGGCCGATTCTTTCCAGTTTTATCAACCCCGGGGTGCGTTCACGTGTCGGTCATCAACACTCAAAGTTTTGGCCAATTCTGAAGCGTTTCGTGGACAATTACTCACTGTTTTGTGGTCCCGATGTGATTTCCATAGTTGTTGAACCCCAAGTTGTGCTTACGTGCCTGTCATCAACACTCACAGTTTTGGCTGATCCAAGTTGTGCTTACGTGCCTGTCATCAACACCCACAGTTTTGGCTGATTCAGGCCCATTTCGTGGCTATTACTCATTGTTTGGGGGCCCCGGAGTGATTTCCACGGTTAATGAACCACGGGGTGCGTTTACGTGTCGGTCATCAACACTCACAGTTTTGGCCGATTCTGGCACGTTTCTTGCACTATTACTCTGTTTTTTGGGTCCCGGTGTGATTTCCATGATTGACGAACACTGGGGTGCGTTTATGTGTCGTTGATCAACACTCACAGTTTTGGCCGATTCTGGCCCGTTTCATGGACTATTACTCAATGTTTTGGCGTCCGAGAGCGATTTCCACGATTCACAATACCCGGTGTGCGTTTGCGTGTCTGTCATCAACACTCACAGTTTTGGCCAATTCTGACGTGATTCATGGGCTATTACTCACCATTTAGGGGTCCCGAAGCGATTTCCACTGTTGTTGAACCCCAAGGTGCGTTTACTCGTTGGTCATCAACACTCACTGTTTTGGGGTCCCGGAGTGATTTCCACGATTAACAAACCATGAGGTGCGTTTACATGTCGGTCATCAATACTAGAAGCTTTGGCCAATTCTGACCTGTTTCGTGGACTATTACTCACTGTTTTGGGGTTCCGGAGTGATTTCCACGATTAACGAACCCCCGGGTGCGCTTACGGGTTGGTTATCAACACTCGCAATTTTTTTCGATTCTGACCCGTTTCGTGGACTGTTACTCACCACTTTGGGGCCCCAAAACGATTTGCATGGTTGTTGAACCGCAAGGTGCGCTTAAGTGTAGGTCATCAACAATCGCAGTTTGGGCCGATTCTGGCCCGTTTCTTGGACTATTACTTAGTTATGGGGGTCCCGAAATGATTTCCATGATTTATGAACCCCTGGTTGTGTTTACGTGTCGGTCAGCAACACTCACAATTTTGGCTAATTCTAACGTGTTTCGTGAACTATTACTCACCGTTTTCAGGTCCCGAAGTGATTTCCATAGTTGTTGAACCCCAAGGCGCGCTTACATGTCGGTCATCAATACTCATAGTTTTGGCTGATTCTGGCCCGTATCATGGACTATTACTCTCTTTTTTGGGCCCCCGGAGTGATTTCCACGATTAACGAACCACGGGGTGCATTTACGTGTCGGTCATCCACACTCACAGTTTTGGCCGATTCTGGCCCGTTTCTTGGACTATTACTCTGTTTTTGGGTCTCGGCGTGATTTCCATGATTGACGAACACCGGGGTGCATTTATGTGTCGCTCATCAACACTCGCAGTTTTGGCCGATTCTGGCCCATTTCGTGGAGTATTACGCACTGTTTTGGGGTATCGAAGTGATTTCAACGATTAACGAACCGCGTGGTGCGTTTACGTTTCGGTCATCAACACTTACACTTTTGTCCGATTCTTGCCTTTTTTGTATACTATTACTCACTGTTTTGGGGTCCCGGAGTGATTTCCACGATTAACGAACCCCGGCGTGCGTTTACGTGTCGGTCATCAACACTCACAGTTTTGGCCGATTCTGGCCCGTTTCGTGGACTATTGCTCACTTTTTGGGGGCCCCGGAGTGATTTCCACGATTAAGGAACCCTTGGGTGCGCTTACGGGTTGGTTATCAACACTCGCGGTTTTTGTCGATTCTGACCCGTGTCGTGGACTGTTACTCACCGTTTTGGGGCCCCAAAGCGATTTCCATGGTTGTTGAACCCCAAGGTGCGCTTAAGTGTAGGTCATCAACAATCGCAGTTTGGGCCGATTCTTTCCAGTTTTATCAACCCCGGGGCGCGTTCACGTGTCGGTCATCAACACTCAAAGTTTTGGCCAATTCTGAAGCGTTTCGTGGACAATTACTCACCGTTTTGTGGTCCCGATGTGATTTCCATAGTTGTTGAACCCCAAGTTGTGCTTACGTGCCTGTCATCAACACGCACAGTTTTGGCTGATCCAAGTTGTGCTTACGTGCCTGTCATCAACACCCACAGTTTTGGCTGATTCAGGCCCATTTCGTGGCTATTACTCATTGTTTGGGTGCCCCGGAGTGATTTCCACGGTTAATGAACCACGGGGTGCGTTTACGTGTCGGTCATCAACACTCACAGTTTTGGCCGATTCTGGCACGTTTCTTGCACTATTACTCTGTTTTTTGGGTCCCGGTGTGATTTCCATGATTGACGAACACTGGGGTGCGTTTATGTGTCGTTGATCAAGACTCACAGTTTTGGCCGATTCTGGCCCGTTTCATGGACTATTACTCAATGTTTTGGCGTCCGAGAGCGATTTCCACGATTCACAATACCCGGTGTGCGTTTGCGTGTCTGTCGTCAACACTCACAGTTTTGGCCAATTCTGACGTGATTCATGGGCTATTACTCACCATTTAGGGGTCCCGAAGCGATTTCCACTGTTGTTGAACCCCAAGGTGCGTTTACTCGTTGGTCATCAACACTCACTGTTTTGGGGTCCCGGAGTGATTTCCACGATTAACAAACCATGAGGTGCGTTTACATGTCGGTCATCAATACTAGAAGCTTTGGCCAATTCTGACCTGTTTCGTGGACTATTACTCACTGTTTTGGGGTTCCGGAGTGATTTCCACGATTAACGAACCCCCGGGTGCGCTTACGGGTTGGTTATCAACACTCGCAATTTTTTTCGATTCTGACCCGTTTCGTGGACTGTTACTCACCACTTTGGGGCCCCAAAACGATTTGCATGGTTGTTGAACCGCAAGGTGCGCTTAAGTGTAGGTCATCAACAATCGCAGTTTGGGCCGATTCTGGCCCGTTTCTTGGACTATTACTTAGTTATGGGGGTCCCGAAATGATTTCCATGATTTATGAACCCCTGGTTGTGTTTACGTGTCGGTCAGCAACACTCACAATTTTGGCTAATTCTAACGTGTTTCGTGAACTATTACTCACCGTTTTCAGGTCCCGAAGTGATTTCCATAGTTGTTGAACCCCAAGGCGCGCTTACATGTCGGTCATCAATACTCATAGTTTTGGCTGATTCTGGCCCGTATCATGGACTATTACTCTCTTTTTTGGGCCCCCGGAGTGATTTCCACGATTAACGAACCACGGGGTGCATTTACGTGTCGGTCATCCACACTCACAGTTTTGGCCGATTCTGGCCCGTTTCTTGGACTATTACTCTGTTTTTGGGTCTCGGCGTGATTTCCATGATTGACGAACACCGGGGTGCATTTATGTGTCGCTCATCAACACTCGCAGTTTTGGCCGATTCTGGCCCATTTCGTGGAGTATTACGCACTGTTTTGGGGTATCGAAGTGATTTCAACGATTAACGAACCGCGTGGTGCGTTTACGTTTCGGTCATCAACACTTACACTTTTGTCCGATTCTTGCCTTTTTTGTATACTATTACTCACTGTTTTGGGGTCCCGGAGTGATTTCCACGATTAACGAACCCCGGCGTGCGTTTACGTGTCGGTCATCAACACTCACAGTTTTGGCCGATTCTGGCCCGTTTCGTGGACTATTGCTCACTTTTTGGGGGCCCCGGAGTGATTTCCACGATTAAGGAACCCTTGGGTGCGCTTACGGGTTGGTTATCAACACTCGCGGTTTTTGTCGATTCTGACCCGTGTCGTGGACTGTTACTCACCGTTTTGGGGCCCCAAAGCGATTTCCATGGTTGTTGAACCCCAAGGTGCGCTTAAGTGTAGGTCATCAACAATCGCAGTTTGGGCCGATTCTTTCCAGTTTTATCAACCCCGGAGTGCGTTCACGTGTCGGTCATCAACACTCAAAGTTTTGGCCAATTCTGAAGCGTTTCGTGGACAATTACTCACCGTTTTGTGGTCCCGATGTGATTTCCATAGTTGTTGAACCCCAAGTTGTGCTTACGTGCCTGTCATCAACACTCACAGTTTTGGCTGATCCAAGTTGTGCTTACGTGCCTGTCATCAACACCCACAGTTTTGGCTGATTCAGGCCCATTTCGTGGCTATTACTCATTGTTTGGGGGCCCCGGAGTGATTTCCACGGTTAATGAACCACGGGGTGCGTTTACGTGTCGGTCATCAACACTCACAGTTTTGGCCGATTCTGGCACGTTTCTTGCACTATTACTCTGTTTTTTGGGTCCCGGTGTGATTTCCATGATTGACGAACACTGGGGTGCGTTTATGTGTCGTTGATCAAGACTCACAGTTTTGGCCGATTCTGGCCCGTTTCATGGACTATTACTCAATGTTTTGGCGTCCGAGAGCGATTTCCACGATTCACAATACCCGGTGTGCGTTTGCGTGTCTGTCGTCAACACTCACAGTTTTGGCCAATTCTGACGTGATTCATGGGCTATTACTCACCATTTAGGGGTCCCGAAGCGATTTCCACTGTTGTTGAACCCCAATTTGCGTTTACTCGTTGGTCATCAACACTCACTGTTTTGGGGTCCCGGAGTGATTTCCACGATTAACAAACCATGAGGTGCGTTTACATGTCGGTCATCAATACTAGAAGCTTTGGCCAATTCTGACCTGTTTCGTGGACTATTACTCACTGTTTTGGGGTTCCGGAGTGATTTCCACGATTAACGAACCCCCGGGTGCGCTTACGGGTTGGTTATCAACACTCGCGATTTTTTTCGATTCTGACCCGTTTCGTGGACTGTTACTCACCACTTTGGGGCCCCAAAACGATTTGCATGGTTGTTGAACCGCAAGGTGCGCTTAAGTGTAGGTCATCAACAATCGCAGTTTGGGCCGATTCTGGCCCGTTTCTTGGACTATTACTTAGTTATGGGGGTCCCGAAATGATTTCCATGATTTATGAACCCCTGGTTGTGTTTACGTGTCGGTCAGCAACACTCACAATTTTGGCTAATTCTAACGTGTTTCGTGAACTATTACTCACCGTTTTCAGGTCCCGAAGTGATTTCCATAGTTGTTGAACCCCAAGGCGCGCTTACGTGTCGGTCATCAATACTCATAGTTTTGGCTGATTCTGGCCCGTATCATGGACTATTACTCTCTTTTTTGGGCCCCCGGAGTGATTTCCACGATTAACGAACCACGGGGTGCATTTACGTGTCGGTCATCCACACTCACAGTTTTGGCCGATTCTGGCCCGTTTCTTGGACTATTACTCTGTTTTTGGGTCTCGGCGTGATTTCCATGATTGACGAACACCGGGGTGCATTTATGTGTCGCTCATCAACACTCGCAGTTTTGGCCGATTCTGGCCCATTTCGTGGAGTATTACGCACTGTTTTGGGGTATCGAAGTGATTTCAACGATTAACGAACCGCGTGGTGCGTTTACGTTTCGGTCATCAACACTTACACTTTTGTCCGATTCTTGCCTTTTTTGTATACTATTACTCACTGTTTTGGGGTCCCGGAGTGATTTCCACGATTAACGAACCCCGGCGTGCGTTTACGTGTCGGTCATCAACACTCACAGTTTTGGCCGATTCTGGCCCGTTTCGTGGACTATTGCTCACTTTTTTGGGGCCCCGGAGTGATTTCCACGATTAAGGAACCCTTGGGTGCGCTTACGGGTTGGTTATCAACACTCGCGGTTTTTGTCGATTCTGACCCGTTTCGTGGAATGTTACTCACCGTTTTGGGGCCCCAAAGCGATTTCCATGGTTGTTGAACCCCAAGGTGCGCTTAAGTGTAGGTCATCAACAATCACAGTTTGGGCCGATTCTGGCCCGTTTCTTGGACTATTACTTAGTTATGGGGGTCCCGAAATGACCCCGGGTTGTGTTTACATGTCGGTCAGCAACACTCACAATTTTGGCCAATTCTAACGTGTTTTGTGGACTATTACTCACTGTTTTCAGGTCCCGAAGTGATTTCCATAGTTGTTGAACCCCAAGGCGCGCTTACGTGTCGGTCATCAATACTCATAGTTTTGGCTGATTCTGGCCCGTATCATGGACTATTACTCACTTTTTTGGGCCCCCGGAGTGATTTCCACGATTAACGAACCACGGGGTGCATTTACGTGTCGGTCATCCACACTCACAGTTTTGGCCATTTCTGGCCCGTTTCTTGGACAATTACTCTGTTTTTGGGTCTCGGTGTGATTTCCATGATTGACGAACACCGGGGTGCATTTATGTGTCGCTCATCAACACTCGCAGTTTTGGCCGATTCTAGCCCGTTTCGTGGAGTATTACGCACTGTTTTGGGGTATCGAAGTGATTTCAACGATTAACGAACCGCGGGGTGCGTTTACGTTTCGGTCATCAACACTTACACTTTTGTCCGATTCTTGCCTTTTTTGTATACTATTACTCACTGTTTTGGGGTCCCGGAGTGATTTCCACGATTAACGAACCCCGGCGTGCGTTTACGTGTCGGTCATCAACACTCACAGTTTTGGCCGATTCTGGCCCGTTTCGTGGACTATTGCTCACTTTTTTGGGGCCCCGGAGTGATTTCCACGATTAAGGAACCCTTGGGTGCGCTTATGGGTTGGTTATCAACACTCGCGGTCTTTGTCGATTCTGACCCGTTTCGTGGACTGTTACTCACCGTTTTGGGGCCCCAAAGCGTTTTCCATGTTTGTTGAACCCCAAGGTGCGCTTAAGTGTAAGTCATCAACAATCGCAGTTTGGGCCGATTCTGGCCCGTTTCTTGGACTATTACTTAGTTATGGGGTCCTGAAATGACCCCGGGTTGTGTTTACGTGTCGGTCAGCAACACTCACAATTTTGGCCAATTCTAACGTGTTTTGTGGACTATTACTCACTGTTTTTTAGGTCCCGAAGTGATTTGCATAGTTGTTGAACCCCAAGGCGCGCTTACCTGTCGGTCATCAATACTCATAGTTTTGGCTGATTCTGGCCCGTATCATGGACTATTACTCACTTTTTTGGGCCCCCGTAGTGATTTCCACGATTAACGAACCACGGGGTGCATTTATGTGTCGGTCATCAACACTCACAGTTTTGGCCAATTCTGGCCCGTTTCTTGGACTATTACTCTGTTTTTGGGTCTCGGCGTGATTTCCATGATTGACGAACACCGGGGTGCATTTATGTGTCGCTCATCAACACTCACAGTTTTGGCCGATTCTGGCCCGTTTCGTGGACTATTGCTCACTTTTTTGGGGCCCCGGAGTGATTTCCACGATTAAGGAACCCTTGGGTGCGCTTATGGGTTGGTTATCAACACTCGCGGTCTTTGTCGATTCTGACCCGTTTCGTGGACTGTTACTCACCGTTTTGGGGCCCCAAAGCGTTTTCCATGTTTGTTGAACCCCAAGGTGCGCTTAAGTGTAAGTCATCAACAATCGCAGTTTGGGCCGATTCTGGCCCGTTTCTTGGACTATTACTTAGTTATGGGGTCCTGAAATGACCCCGGGTTGTGTTTACGTGTCGGTCAGCAACACTCACAATTTTGGCCAATTCTAACCTGTTTTGTGGACTATTACTCACTGTTTTTTAGGTCCCGAAGTGATTTGCATAGTTGTTGAACCCCAAGGCGCGCTTACCTGTCGGTCATCAATACTCATAGTTTTGGCTGATTCTGGCCCGTATCATGGACTATTACTCACTTTTTTGGGCCCCCGTAGTGATTTCCACGATTAACGAACCACGGGGTGCATTTATGTGTCGGTCATCAACACTCACAGTTTTGGCCAATTCTGGCCCGTTTCTTGGACTATTACTCTGTTTTTGGGTCTCGGCGTGATTTCCATGATTGACGAACACCGGGGTGCATTTATGTGTCGCTCATCAACACTCACAGTTTTGGCCGATTCTGGCCCGTTTCGTGGACTATTGCTCACTTTTTTGGGGCCCCGGAGTGATTTCCACGATTAAGGAACCCTTGGGTGCGCTTATGGGTTGGTTATCAACACTCGCGGTCTTTGTCGATTCTGACCCGTTTCGTGGACTGTTACTCACCGTTTTGGGGCCCCAAAGCGTTTTCCATGTTTGTTGAACCCCAAGGTGCGCTTAAGTGTAAGTCATCAACAATCGCAGTTTGGGCCGATTCTGGCCCGTTTCTTGGACTATTACTTAGTTATGGGGTCCTGAAATGACCCCGGGTTGTGTTTACGTGTCGGTCAGCAACACTCACAATTTTGGCCAATTCTAACCTGTTTTGTGGACTATTACTCACTGTTTTTTAGGTCCCGAAGTGATTTGCATAGTTGTTGAACCCCAAGGCGCGCTTACCTGTCGGTCATCAATACTCATAGTTTTGGCTGATTCTGGCCCGTATCATGGACTATTACTCACTTTTTTGGGCCCCCGTAGTGATTTCCACGATTAACGAACCACGGGGTGCATTTATGTGTCGGTCTCGGCGTGATTTCCATGATTGACGAACACCGGGGTGCATTTATGTGTCGCTCATCAACACTCACAGTTTTGGCCGATTCTGGCCCGTTTCGTGGACTATTGCTCACTTTTTTGGGGCCCCGAAGTGATTTCCACGATTAACAAACCGCGGGGTGTGTTTACGTTTCGGTCATCAACACTTACACTTTTGTCCGATTCTTGCCTTTTTTGTATACTATTACTCACTGTTTTGGGGTCCCGGAGTGATTTCCACGATTAACGAACCCCGGCGTGCGTTTACGTGTCGGTCATCAACACTCACAGTTTTGGCCGATTCTGGCCCGTTTCGTGGACTATTACTCACTTTTTTGGGTCCCCGGAGTGATTTCCACTATTAACGAACCCCTGGGTGCGCTTACGGGTTGGTTATCAACACTCGCGGTTTTTGTCGATTCTGACCCGTGTCGTGGACTGTTACTCACCGTTTTGGGGCCCCAAAGCGATTTCCATGGTTGTTGAACCCCAAGGTGCGCTTAAGTGTAGGTCATCAACAATCACAGTTTGGGCCGATTCTGGCCCGTTTCTTGGACTATTACTTAGTTATCGGGGTCCCGAAATGATTTCCACGATTTACGAACCCCGGGTTGTGTTTACGTGTCGGTCAGCAGCACTCACAATTTTGGCCAATTCTAACGTGTTTTGTGGACTATTACTCACCGTTTTCAGGTCCCGAAGTGATTTCCATAGTTGTTGAACCCCAAGGCACGCTTACGTGTCGGTCATCAAAACTCATAGTTTTGGCTGATTCTGGCCCGTATCATGGACTATTACTCACTTTTTTGGGCCCCCGGAGTGATTTCCACGGTTAACGAACCACGGGGTGCATTTACGTGTCGGTCATCAACACTCACAGTTTTGGCCGATTCTGGCGCGTTTCTTGGACTATTACTCTGTTTTTGGGTCTCGGCGTGATTTCCATGATTGATGAACACCAGGGTGCATTTATGTGTCGATCATCAACACTCGCAGTTTTTGCCGATTCTGGCCCGTTTCGTGGAGTATTACGCAATGTTTTGTGGTATCGAAGTGATTTCAACGATTAACGAACCGCGGGGTGCGTTTACGTTTCGGTCATCAACACTTACACTTTTGTCCGATTCTTGCCTTTTTTGTATACTATTACTCACTGTTTTGGGGTCCCGGAGTGATTTCCACGATTAACGAACCCCGGCGTGCGTTTACGTGTCGGTCATCAACACTCACAGTTTTGGCCGATTCTGGCCCGTTTCGTGGACTATTGCTCACTTTTTTGGGGCCCCGGAGTGATTTCCACGATTAAGGAACCCTTGGGTGCGCTTATGGGTTGGTTATCAACACTCGCGGTCTTTGTCGATTCTGACCCGTTTCGTGGACTGTTACTCACCGTTTTGGGGCCCCAAAGCGTTTTCCATGTTTGTTGAACCCCAAGGTGCGCTTAAGTGTAAGTCATCAACAATCGCAGTTTGGGCCGATTCTGGCCCGTTTCTTGGACTATTACTTAGTTATGGGGTCCTGAAATGACCCCGGGTTGTGTTTACCTGTCGGTCAGCAACACTCACAATTTTGGCCAATTCTAACGTGTTTTGTGGACTATTACTCACTGTTTTTTAGGTCCCGAAGTGATTTGCATAGTTGTTGAACCCCAAGGCGCGCTTACCTGTCGGTCATCAATACTCATAGTTTTGGCTGATTCTGGCCCGTATCATGGACTATTACTCACTTTTTTGGGCCCCCGTAGTGATTTCCACGATTAACGAACCACGGGGTGCATTTATGTGTCGGTCATCAACACTCACAGTTTTGGCCAATTCTGGCCCGTTTCTTGGACTATTACTCTGTTTTTGGGTCTCGGCGTGATTTCCATGATTGACGAACACCGGGGTGCATTTATGTGTCGCTCATCAACACTCGCAGTTTTGGCCGATTCTGGCCCGTTTCGTGGAGTATTACGCACTGTTTTGGGGTATCGAAGTGATTTCAACGATTAACAAACCGCGGGGTGTGTTTACGTTTCGGTCATCAACACTTACACTTTTGTCCGATTCTTGCCTTTTTTGTATACTATTACTCACTGTTTTGGGGTCCCGGAGTGATTTCCACGATTAACGAACCCCGGCGTGCGTTTACGTGTCGGTCATCAACACTCACAGTTTTGGCCGATTCTGGCCCGTTTCGTGGACTATTACTCACTTTTTTGGGTCCCCGGAGTGATTTCCACTATTAACGAACCCCTGGGTGCGCTTACGGGTTGGTTATCAACACTCGCGTTTTTTGTCGATTCTGACCCGTTCGTGGACTGTTACTCACCGTTTTGGGGCCCCAAAGCGATTTCCATGGTTGTTGAACCCCAAGGTGCGCTTAAGTGTAGGTCATCAACAATCACAGTTTGGGCCGATTCTGGCCCGTTTCTTGGACTATTACTTAGTTATCGGGGTCCCGAAATGATTTCCACGATTTACGAACCCCGGGTTGTGTTTACGTGTCGGTCAGCAGCACTCACAATTTTGGCCAATTCTAACGTGTTTTGTGGACTATTACTCACCGTTTTCAGGTCCCGAAGTGATTTCCATAGTTGTTGAACCCCAAGGCACGCTTACGTGTCGGTCATCAAAACTCATAGTTTTGGCTGATTCTGGCCCGTATCATGGACTATTACTCACTTTTTTGGGCCCCCGGAGTGATTTCCACGGTTAACGAACCACGGGGTGCATTTACGTGTCGGTCATCAACACTCACAGTTTTGGCCGATTCTGGCGCGTTTCTTGGACTATTACTCTGTTTTTGGGTCTCGGCGTGATTTCCATGATTGATGAACACCAGGGTGCATTTATGTGTCGATCATCAACACTCGCAGTTTTTGCCGATTCTGGCCCGTTTCGTGGAGTATTACGCAATGTTTTGTGGTATCGAAGTGATTTCAACGATTAACGAACCGCGGGGTGCGTTTACGTTTCGGTCATCAACACTTACACTTTTGTCCGATTCTTGCCTTTTTTGTATACTATTACTCACTGTTTTGGGGGCCCGGAGTGATTTCCACGATTAACGAACCCCGGCGTGCGTTTACGTGTCGGTCATCAACACTCACAGTTTTGGCCGATTCTGGCCCGTTTCGTGGACTATTGCTCACTTTTTTGGGGCCCCGGAGTGATTTCCACGATTAAGGAACCCTTGGGTGCGCTTATGGGTTGGTTATCAACACTCGCGGTTTTTGTCGATTCTGACCCGTTTCGTGGACTGTTACTCACCGTTTTGGGGCCCCAAAGAGATTTCCATGGTTGTTGAACCCCAAGGTGCGCTTAAGTGTAGGTCATCAACAATCGCAGTTTGGGCCGATTCTGGCCCGTTTCTTGGACTATTACTTAGTTATGGGGGTCCCGATATTACCCCGGGTTGTGTTTACGTGTCGGTCAGCAACACTCACAATTTTGGCCAATTCTAACGTGTTTTGTGGACTATTACTCACTGTTTTCAGGTCCCGAAGTGATTTCCATAGTTGTTGAACCCCAAGGCGTGCTTACATGTCGGTCATCAATACTCATAGTTTTGGCTGATTCTGGCCCGTATCATGGACTATTACTCACTTTTTTGGGCCCCCGGAGTGATTTCCATGGTTAACGAATCGCGGGGTGCATTTACGTGTCGGTCATCAACACTCACAGTTTTGGCCGATTCTGGCCCGTTTCTTGTACTATTACTCTGTTTTTGGGTCTCGACGTGATTTCCATGATTGACGAACACCTGGGTGCATTTATGTGTCGCTCATCAACACTCGCAGTTTTGGCCGATTTTGGCCCGTTTCGTGGACTATTACACACTGTTTTGGGGTATCGAAGTGATTTCAATGATTAATGAACCACGGGGTGCGTTTACATTTCGGTCATAAACACTTACACTTTTGTCCGATTCTTGCCTTTTTTTGTAAACTATTACTCACTGTTTTGGGGTCCCGGAGTCCACGATTAACGAACCTCGTCGTGCGTTTACGTGTCGGTCATCAACAATTGTGGTTTTTGTCGATTCTGACCCGTTTCGTGGACTATTACTCACCGTTTTGGGGTCCCAAAGCGACTTCCATGGTTGTTGAACCCCGTGGTGCGCTTAAGTGTAACTCATCAACAATCACAGCTTGGGTCGATTCTAGCCCGTTTGTTAGAGTATTACTAAGTTCTGGGGTCCCGGAGTAATTTCCACGATTAACGAACCGTGGGGTGCGTTTCCATGTCGGTCATCAATACTAGAAGTTTTGGCCAATTCTGGCCCGTTTCGTGGACTATTACTCACTGTTTTGGGGCCTCGGAGTGATTTCCACGATTAATGAACCCCCGGGTGTGCTTACGGGTTGGTTATCAACACTCGTGGTTTTTGTCGATTCAGACCCGTTTCGTGGACTGTTACTCACCGTTTTGGGGCCCCAAAGCGATTTCCATGGTTGTTGAACCTCAAGTGCACTTAAGTGTAGGTCATCAACAATCGCAGTTTGGGCCGATTCTTTCCAGTTTCTTGGACTATTACTTAGTTATGGGGGTCCCGAAATGATTTCCACAATGTACGAACCCCGGGTTGTGTTTACGTGTCGGTCAGAACCACTCACAATTTTGGCCAATTCTAACGTGTTTTCAGGACTATTACTCACCGTTTTCAGGTCCCGAAATGATTTCCATAGTTGTTGAACCCCAAGGCGCGCTCACGTGTCAGTCATCAATACTCATAGTTTTGGCTGATTCTGGCCCGTATCATGGACTATTACTCACTTTTTTGGGCCCCCGGAGTGATTTCCACGGTTAACAAACCGCGGGGTGCATTTACGTGTCGGTCATCAACACTCACAGTTTTGGCCAATTCTGGCCCGTTTCTAGGACTATTACTCTGTTTTTGGGTCTCGGCGTGATTTCCATGATTGACGACCACCTGGGTGCATTTATGTGTCGGTCATCAACACTCGCAGTTTTGGCCGATTTTGGCCCGTTTCGTGGACTATTACAGACTGTTTTGGGGTATCGAAGTGATTTCAATGATTAATGAACCGCAGGGTGCGTTTACGTTTCGGCCATCAACATTACACTTTTGTCCGATTCTTGCCTTTTTTGTAGACTATTACTCACTGTTTTGGGGTCCCAGAGTGATTTCCACTATTAACGAACCTCGTCGTGCGTTTACGTGTCGGTCATCAACAATTGTGGTTTTTGTCGATTCTGACCTGTTTCGTGGACTATTACTCACCGTTTTGGGGTCCCAAAGTGACTTCGATGGTTGTTGAACCCCATGGTGCGCTTAAGTGTAGCTCATCAACAATCACAGTTTGGGTCGATTCTGGCCCGTATGTTAGAGTATTACTTAGTTTTGGGGGCCCCGGAGTGATTTCCACGATTTATGAACCCCGGGGTGCGTTTACGTGTCGGTCGTCAACACTCACAGTTTTGGCCAATTCTGGCACGTTTCGTGGACTATTACGCACTGTTTTGTCGTCCCGAAGTGATTTCCATAGTTGTTGAACCCCAAGGTGTGCTTATGTGTCGGTCATCAACACTCATAGTTCTGGCTGATTCAGGCCCGTTTCATGGACTATTACTCATTGTTTTGGGGCCCTGGAGTGATTTCCACGGCTAATGAACCACGGGGTGCGTTTAGGTGTCGGTCATCAACACTCACAGTTTTGGCCGATTCTGGCACGTTTCTTGGACTATTACTCTGTTTTTAGGTCCCGGTGTGATTTCCATGATTGACGAACACTGGGGTGCTTTTATGTGTCGGTCATCAACACTCACTGTTTTGGGGTCCCGGAGTAATTTTCACGATTAACGAACCGTGGGGTGCGTTTCCATGTCGGTCATCAATACTAGAAGTTTTGGCCAATTCTGGCCCGTTTCGTGGACTATTACACACTGTTTTGGGACCTCGGAGTGATTTCCACGATTAATGAACCCCTGGGTGCGCTTACGGGTTGGTTATCAACACTCGCGGTTTTTGTCGATTCAGACCCGTTTCGTGGACTGTTACTCACGGTTTTGGGGCCCCAAAGCGATTTCCATGGTTGTTGAACCCCAAGGTGCACTTAAGTGTAGGTCATCAACAATCGCAGTTTGGGCCGATTCTTTCCAGTTTCTTGGACTATTACTTAGTTATGGGGGTCCCGAAATGATTTCCACAATGTACGAACCCCGGGTTGTGTTTACGTGTCGGTCAGCAACACTCACAATTTTGGCCAATTCTAACGTGTTTTGTGGACTATTACACCGTTTTCAGGTCCCGAAATGATTTCCATAGTTGTTGAACCCCAAGGCGCGCTCACGTGTCAGTCATCAATACTCATAGTTTTGGCTGATTCTGGCCCGTATCATGGACTATCACTCACTTTTTTGGGCCCCCGGAGTGATTTCCACGGTTAACAAACCGCGGGGTGCATTTACGTGTCGGTCATCAACACTCACAGTTTTGGCCAATTCTGGCCCGTTTCTAGGACTATTACTCTGTTTTTGGGTCTCGGCGTGATTTCCATGATTGACGACCACCTGGGTGCATTTATGTGTCGGTCATCAACACTCGCAGTTTTGGCCGATTTTGGCCCGTTTCGTGGACTATTACAGACTGTTTTGGGGTATCGAAGTGATTTCAATGATTAATGAACCGCGGGGTGCGTTTACGTTTCGGCCATCAACATTACACTTTTGTCCGATTCTTGCCTTTTTTGTAGACTATTACTCACTGTTTTGGGGTCCCGGAGTGATTTCCACTATTAACGAACCTCGTCGTGCGTTTACGTGTCGGTCATCAACAATTGTGGTTTTTGTCGATTCTGACCTGTTTCGTGGACTATTACTCACCATTTTGGGGTCCCAAAGTGACTTCGATGGTTGTTGAACCCCATGGTGCGCTTAAGTGTAGCTCATCAACAATCACAGTTTGGGTCGATTCTGGCCCGTATGTTAGAGTATTACTTAGTTTTGGGGGCCCCGGAGTGATTTCCACGATTTATGAACCCCGGGGTGCGTTTACGTGTCGGTCGTCAACACTCACAGTTTTGGCCAATTCTGGCACGTTTCGTGGACTATTACGCACTGTTTTGTCGTCCCGAAGTGATTTCCATAGTTGTTGAACCCCAAGGTGTGCTTATGTGTCGGTCATCAACACTCATAGTTCTGGCTGATTCAGGCCCGTTTCATGGACTATTACTCATTGTTTTGGGGCCCTGGAGTGATTTCCACGGCTAATGAACCACGGGGTGCGTTTAGGTGTCGGTCATCAACACTCACAGTTTTGGCCGATTCTGGCACGTTTCTTGGACTATTACTCTGTTTTTAGGTCCCGGTGTGATTTCCATGATTGACGAACACTGGGGTGCTTTTATGTGTCGGTCATCAACACTCACTGTTTTGGGGTCCCGGAGTAATTTTCACGATTAACGAACCGTGGGGTGCGTTTCCATGTCGGTCATCAATACTAGAAGTTTTGGCCAATTCTGGCCCGTTTCGTGGACTATTACACACTGTTTTGGGACCTCGGAGTGATTTCCACGATTAATGAACCCCTGGGTGCGCTTACGGGTTGGTTATCAACACTCGCGGTTTTTGTCGATTCAGACCCGTTTCGTGGACTGTTACTCACGGTTTTGGGGCCCCAAAGCGATTTCCATGGTTGTTGAACCCCAAGGTGCACTTAAGTGTAGGTCATCAACAATCGCAGTTTGGGCCGATTCTTTCCAGTTTCTTGGACTATTACTTAGTTATGGGGGTCCCGAAATGATTTCCACAATGTACGAACCCCGGGTTGTGTTTACGTGTCGGTCAGCAACACTCACAATTTTGGCCAATTCTAACGTGTTTTGTGGACTATTACACCGTTTTCAGGTCCCGAAATGATTTCCATAGTTGTTGAACCCCAAGGCGCGCTCACGTGTCAGTCATCAATACTCATAGTTTTGGCTGATTCTGGCCCGTATCATGGACTATCACTCACTTTTTTGGGCCCCCGGAGTGATTTCCACGGTTAACAAACCGCGGGGTGCATTTACGTGTCGGTCATCAACACTCACAGTTTTGGCCAATTCTGGCCCGTTTCTAGGACTATTACTCTGTTTTTGGGTCTCGGCGTGATTTCCATGATTGACGACCACCTGGGTGCATTTATGTGTCGGTCATCAACACTCGCAGTTTTGGCCGATTTTGGCCCGTTTCGTGGACTATTACAGACTGTTTTGGGGTATCGAAGTGATTTCAATGATTAATGAACCGCGGGGTGCGTTTACGTTTCGGCCATCAACATTACACTTTTGTCCGATTCTTGCCTTTTTTGTAGACTATTACTCACTGTTTTGGGGTCCCGGAGTGATTTCCACTATTAACGAACCTCGTCGTGCGTTTACGTGTCGGTCATCAACAATTGTGGTTTTTGTCGATTCTGACCTGTTTCGTGGACTATTACTCACCGTTTTGGGGTCCCAAAGTGACTTCGATGGTTGTTGAACCCCATGGTGCGCTTAAGTGTAGCTCATCAACAATCACAGTTTGGGTCGATTCTGGCCCGTATGTTAGAGTATTACTTAGTTTTGGGGGCCCCGGAGTGATTTCCACGATTTATGAACCCCGGGGTGCGTTTACGTGTCGGTCGTCAACACTCACAGTTTTGGCCAATTCTGGCACGTTTCGTGGACTATTACGCACTGTTTTGTCGTCCCGAAGTGATTTCCATAGTTGTTGAACCCCAAGGTGTGCTTATGTGTCGGTCATCAACACTCATAGTTCTGGCTGATTCAGGCCCGTTTCATGGACTATTACTCATTGTTTTGGGGCCCCGGAGTGATTTCCACGGTTAATGAACCACGGGGTGCATTTAGGTGTCGGTCATCAACACTCACAGTTTTGGCCGATTCTGGCACGTTTCTTGGACTATTACTCTGTTTTTAGGTCCCGGTGTGATTTCCATGATTGACGAACGCTGGGGTGCTTTTATGTGTCGGTCATCAACACTCACTGTTTTGGGGTCCCGGAGTAATTTTCATGATTAACGAACCGTGGGGTGCGTTTCCATGTCGGTCATCAATACTAGAAGTTTTGGCCAATTCTGGCCCGTTTCGTGGACTATTACACACTGTTTTGGGACCTCGGAGTGATTTCCACGATTAATGAACCCCCGGGTGCGCTTACGGGTTGGTTATCAACACTCGCGGTTTTTGTCGATTCAGACCCGTTTCGTGGACTGTTACTCACGGTTTTGGGGCCCCAAAGCGATTTCCATGGTTGTTGAACCCCAAGGTGCACTTAAGTGTAGGTCATCAACAATCGCAGTTTGGGCCGATTCTTTCCAGTTTCTTGGACTATTACTTAGTTATGGGGGTCCCGAAATGATTTCCACAATGTACGAACCCCGGGTTTTGTTTACGTGTCGGTCAGCAACACTCACAATTTTGGCCAATTCTAACGTGTTTTGTGGACTATTACACCGTTTTCAGGTCCCGAAATGATTTCCATAGTTGTTGAACCCCAAGGCGCGCTCACGTGTCAGTCATCAATACTCATAGTTTTGGCTGATTCTGGCCCGTATCATGGACTATTACTCACTTTTTTGGGCCCCCGGAGTGATTTCCACGGTTAACAAACCGCGGGGTGCATTTACGTGTCGGTCATCAACACTCACAGTTTTGGCCAATTCTGGCCCGTTTCTAGGACTATTACTCTGTTTTTGGGTCTCGGCGTGATTTCCATGATTGACGACCACCTGGGTGCATTTATGTGTCGGTCATCAACACTCGCAGTTTTGGCCGATTTTGGCCCGTTTCGTGGACTATTACAGACTGTTTTGGGGTATCGAAGTGATTTCAATGATTAATGAACCGCGGGGTGCGTTTACGTTTCGGCCATCAACATTACACTTTTGTCCGATTCTTGCCTTTTTTGTAGACTATTACTCACTGTTTTGGGGTCC
>NW_025228107.1:59083-60371 GCF_018294505.1 Triticum aestivum
GATTAACGAACCGTGGGGTGCGTTTCCATGTCGGTCATCAATACTAGAAGTTTTGGCCAATTCTGGCCCGTTTCGTGGACTATTACACACTGTTTTGGGACCTCGGAGTGATTTCCACGATTAATGAACCCCCGGGTGCGCTTACGGGTTGGTTATCAACACTCGCGGTTTTTGTCGATTCAGACCCGTTTCGTGGACTGTTACTCACGGTTTTGGGGCCCCAAAGCGATTTCCATGGTTGTTGAACCCCAAGGTGCACTTAAGTGTAGGTCATCAACAATCGCAGTTTGGGCCGATTCTTTCCAGTTTCTTGGACTATTACTTAGTTATGGGGGTCCCGAAATGATTTCCACAATGTACGAACCCCGGGTTGTGTTTACGTGTCGGTCAGCAACACTCACAATTTTGGCCAATTCTAACGTGTTTTGTGGACTATTACACCGTTTTCAGGTCCCGAAATGATTTCATAGTTGTTGAACCCCAAGGCGCGCTCACGTGTCAGTCATCAATACTCATAGTTTTGGCTGATTCTGGCCCGTATCATGGACTATTACTCACTTTTTTGGGCCCCCGGAGTGATTTCCACGGTTAACAAACCGCGGGGTGCATTTACGTGTCGGTCATCAACACTCACAGTTTTGGCCAATTCTGGCCCGTTTCTAGGACTATTACTCTGTTTTTGGGTCTCGGCGTGATTTCCATGATTGACGACCACCTGGGTGCATTTATGTGTCGGTCATCAACACTCGCAGTTTTGGCCGATTTTGGCCCGTTTCGTGGACTATTACAGACTGTTTTGGGGTATCGAAGTGATTTCAATGATTAATGAACCGCGGGGTGCGTTTACGTTTCGGCCATCAACACTTACACTTTTGTCCGATTCTTGCCTTTTTTGTAGACTATTACTCACTGTTTTGGGGACCTGGAGTGATTTCCATTATTAACGAACCTCGTCGTGCGTTTACGTGTCGGTCATCAACAATTGTGGTTTTTGTCGATTCTGGCCCGTTTCGTGGACTATTACTCACCGTTTTGGGGTCCCAAAGCGACTTCGATGGTTGTTGAACCCCATGGTGCGCTTAAGTGTAGCTCATCAACAATCACAGTTTGGGTCGATTCTGGCCCGTATGTTAGAGTATTACTTAGTTTTGGGGGCCCGGAGTAATTTCCACGATTTATGAACCCCGGGGTGCGTTTACGTGTCGGTCATCAACACTCACAGTTTTGGCCAATTCTGGCACGTTTCGTGGACTATTACGCACCGTTTTGTGGTCCCGAAGTGATTTCC
>NW_025228107.1:60643-62444 GCF_018294505.1 Triticum aestivum
CACAGTTTTGGCCAATTCTGGCATGTTTCGTGGACTATTACGCACCGTTTTGTGGTCCCGAAGTGATTTCCATAGTTGTTGAACCCCAAGGTGTGCTTATGTGTCGGTCATCAACACTCATAGTTCTGGCTGATTCAGGCCCGTTTCATGGACTATTACTCATTGTTTTGGGGCCCCGGAGTGATTTCCACGGTTAATGAACCACGGGGTGCGTTTAGGTGTCGGTCATCAACACTCACAGTTTTGGCCGATTCTGGCACGTTTCTTGGACTATTACTCTGTTTTTGGGTCCCGGTGTGATTTCCATGATTGACGAACACTGGGGTGCTTTTATGTGTCGGTCATCAACACTCACTGTTTTGGGGTCCCGGAGTAATTTCCACGATTAACGAACCGTGGGGTGCGTTTCCATGTCGGTCATGAATACTAGAAGTTTTGGCCAATTCCGGCCCGTTTCGTGGACTATTACACACTGTTTTGGGACCTCGGAGTGATTTCCACGATTAATGAACCCCCGGGTGCGCTTACGGGTTGGTTATCAACACTCGCGGTTTTTGTCGATTCAGACCCGTTTCGTGGACTGTTACTCACGGTTTTGGGGCCCCAAAGCGATTTGCATGGTTGTTGAACCCCAAGGTGCACTTAAGTGTAGGTCATCAAAAATCGCAGTTTGGGCTGATTCTTTCCAGTTTCTTGGACTATTACTTAGTTATGGGGGTCCCGAAATGATTTCCACAATGTACGAACCCCGGGTTGTGTTTACGTGTCGGTCAGCAACACTCACAATTTTGGCCAATTCTAACGTGTTTTGTGGACTATTACTCACCGTTTTCAGGTCCCGAAATGATTTCCATAGTTGTTGAACCCCAAGGCGCGCTTACGTGTCAGTCATCAATACTCATAGTTTTGGCTGATTCTGGCCCGTATCATGGACTATTACTCACTTTTTTGGGCCCCCGGAGTGATTTCCACGGTTAACGAACCGCGGGGTGCATTTACGTGTCGGTCAGCAACACTCACAGTTTTGGCCAATTCTGGCCCGTTTCTAGGACTATTACTCTGTTTTTGGGTCTCGGTGTGATTTCCATGATTGACGAACACCTGGGTGCATTTATGTGTCGGTCATCAACACTCGCAGTTTTGGCCAATTTTGGCCCGTTTCGTGGACTATTACACACTGTTTTGTGGTATCGAAGTGATTTCAATGATTAATGAACCGCGGGGTGCGTTTACATTTCGGCCATCAACACTTACACTTTTGTCCGATTCTTGCCTTTTTTGTATACTATTACTCACTATTTTGGGGTCCCAGAGTGATTTCCACGATTAACGAACCTCGTCGTGCGTTTACATGTCGGTCATCAACAATTGTGTTTTTGTCGATTCTGACCCGTTTCGTGGACTATTACTCACCGTTTTGGGGTCCCAAAGCGACTTCCATGGTTGTTGAACCCCATGGTGCGCTTAAGTGTAGCTCATCAACAATCACAGTTTGGGTCGATTCTGGCCAGTTTGTTAGAGTATTACTTAGTTTTGGGGGCCCCGGAGTGATTTCCACGATTTATGAACCACGGGGTGCGTTTACGTGTCGGTCATCAACACTCACAGTTTTGGCCAATTCTGGCACGTTTCGTGGACTATTACGCACCGTTTTGTGGTCCCGAAGTGATTTCCATAGTTGTTGAACCCCAAGGTGTGCTTATGTGTTGGTCATCAACACTCATAGTTCTGGCTGATTTAGGCCCGTTTCATGGACTATTACTCATTGTTTTGGGGCCCCGGAGTGATTTCCACGGTTAAT
>NW_025228107.1:62805-66307 GCF_018294505.1 Triticum aestivum
TGTTGAACCCCAAGGTGCACTTAAGTGTAGGTCATCAACAATCGCAGTTTGGGCTGATTCTTTCCAGTTTCTTGGACTATTACTTAGTTATGGGGGTCCCGAAATGATTTCCACAATGTACGAACCCCGAGTTGTGTTTACGTGTCGGTCAGCAACACTCACAATTTCGGCCAATTCTAACGTGTTTTGTGGACCATTACTCACCGTTTTCAGGTCCCGATATGATTTCCATAGTTGTTGAACCCCAAGGCGCGCTTACGTGTCAGTCATCAATACTCATAGTTTTGGCTGATTCTGGCCCGTATCATGGACTATTACTCACTTTTTTGGGCCCCCGGAGTGATTTCCACGGTTAACGAACCGCAGGGTGCATTTACGTGTCCGTCAGCAACACTCACAGTTTTGGCCAATTCTGGCCCGTTTCTAGGACTATTACTCTGTTTTTGGGTCTCGGCGTGATTTCCATGATTGACGAACACCTGGGTGCATTTATGTGTCGGTCATCAACACTCACAGTTTTGGCCGATTCTGGCACGTTTCTTGGACTATTACTCTGTTTTTGGGTCCCGGTGTGATTTCCATGATTGACGAACACTGGGGTGCTTTTATGTGTCGGTCATCAACACTCACTGTTTTGGGGTCCCGGAGTAATTTCCACGATTAATGAACCCCCGGGTGTGCTTACGGGTTGGTTATCAACACTCGTGGTTTTTGTCGATTCAGACCCGTTTCGTGGACTGTTACTCACCGTTTTGGGGCCCCAAAGCGATTTCCATGGTTGTTGAACCTCAAGTGCACTTAAGTGTAGGTCATCAACAATCATAGTTTGGGCCGATTCTTTCCAGTTTCTTGGACTATTACTTAGTTATGGGGGTCCCGAAATGATTTCCACAATGTACGAACCCCGGGTTGTGTTTACGTGTCGGTCAGCAACACTCACAATTTTGGCCAATTCTAACGTGTTTTCAGGACTATTACTCACCGTTTTCAGGTCCCGAAATGATTTCCATAGTTGTTGAACCCCAAGGCGCGCTCACGTGTCAGTCATCAATACTCATAGTTTTGGCTGATTCTGGCCCGTATCATGGACTATTACTCACTTTTTTGGGCCCCCGGATTGATTTCCACGGTTAACAAACCGCGGGGTGCATTTACGTGTCGGTCATCAACACTCACAGTTTTGGCCAATTCTGGCCCGTTTCTAGGACTATTACTCTGTTTTTGGGTCTCGGCGTGATTTCCATGATTGACGACCACCTGGGTGCATTTATGTGTCGGTCATCAACACTCGCAGTTTTGGCCGATTTTGGCCCGTTTCGTGGACTATTACAGACTGTTTTGGGGTATCGAAGTGATTTCAATGATTAATGAACCGCGGGGTGCGTTTACGTTTCGGCCATCAACATTACACTTTTGTCCGATTCTTGCCTTTTTTGTAGACTATTACTCACTGTTTTGGGGTCCCGGAGTGATTTCCACTATTAACGAACCTCGTCGTGCGTTTACGTGTCGGTCATCAACAATTGTGGTTTTTGTCGATTCTGACCTGTTTCATGGACTATTACTCACCGTTTTGGGGTCCCAAAGTGACTTCGATGGTTGTTGAACCCCATGGTGCGCTTAAGTGTAGCTCATCAACAATCACAGTTTGGGTCGATTCTGGCCCGAATGTTAGAGTATTACTTAGTTTTGGGGGCCCCGGAGTGATTTCCACGATTTATGAACCCCGGGGTGCGTTTACGTGTCGGTCGTCAACACTCACAGTTTTGGCCAATTCTGGCACGTTTCGTGGACTATTACGCACTGTTTTGTCGTCCCGAAGTGATTTCCATAGTTGTTGAACCCCAAGGTGTGCTTATGTGTCGGTCATCAACACTCATAGTTCTGGCTGATTCAGGCCCGTTTCATGGACTATTACTCATTGTTTTGGGGCCCCGGAGTGATTTCCACGGTTAATGAACCACGGGGTGCGTTTAGGTGTCGGTCATCAACACTCACAGTTTTGGCCGATTCTGGCACGTTTCTTGGACTATTACTCTGTTTTTAGGTCCCGGTGTGATTTCCATGATTGACGAACACTAGGGTGCTTTTATGTGTCGGTCATCAACACTCACTGTTTTGGGGTCCCGGAGTAATTTTCACGATTAACGAACCGTGGGGTGCGTTTCCATGTCGGTCATCAATACTAGAAGTTTTGGCCAATTCTGGCCCGTTTCGTGGACTATTACACACTGTTTTGGGACCTCGGAGTGATTTCCACGATTAATGAACCCCCGGGTGCGCTTACAGGTTGGTTATCAACACTCGCGGTTTTTGTCGATTCAGACCCGTTTCGTGGACTGTTACTCACGGTTTTGGGGCCCCAAAGCGATTTCCATGGTTGTTGAACCCCAAGGTGCACTTAAGTGTAGGTCATCAACAATCGCAGTTTGGGCCGATTCTTTCCAGTTTCTTGGACTATTACTTAGTTATGGGGGTCCCGAAATGATTTCCACAATGTACGAACCCCGGGTTGTGTTTACGTGTCGGTCAGCAACACTCACAATTTTGGCCAATTCTAACGTGTTTTGTGGACTATTACTCACCGTTTTCAGGTCCCGAAATGATTTCCATAGTTGTTGAACCCCAAGGCGCGCTTACGTGTCAGTCATCAATACTCATAGTTTTGGCTGATTCTGGCCCGTATCATGGACTATTACTCACTTTTTTGGGCCCCCGGAGTGATTTCCACGGTTAAAGAACCGCGGGGTGCATTTACGTGTCGGTCAGCAACACTCACAGTTTTGGCCAATTCTGGCCCGTTTCTAGGACTATTACTCTGTTTTTGGGTCTCGGCGTGATTTCGATGATTGACGAACACCTGGGTGCATTTATGTGTCGGTCATCAACACTTGCAGTTTTGGCCGATTTTGGCCCGTTTCGTGGACTATTACAGACTGTTTTGGGGTATCGAAGTGATTTCAATGATTAATGAACCGCGGGGTGCGTTTACGTTTCGGCCATCAACACTTACACTTTTGTCCGATTCTTGCCTTTTTTGTAGACTATTACTCACTGTTTTGGGGTCCTGGATTGATTTCCATTATTTACGAACCTCGTCGTGTGTTTACGTGTCGGTCATCAACAATTGTGGTTTTTGTCGATTCTGGCCCGTTTCGTGGACTATTACTCACCGTTTTGGGGTCCCAAAGCGACTTCGATGGTTGTTGAACCCCATGGTGCGCTTAAGTGTAGCTCATCAACACTCACAGTTTGGGTCGATTCTGGCCCGTATGTTAGAGTATTACTTAGTTTTGGGGGCCCGGAGTGATTTCCACGATTTATGAACCCCGGGGTGCGTTTACGTGTCGGTCATCAACACTCACAGTTTTGGCCAATTCTGGCATGTTTCGTGGACTATTACGCACCGTTTTGTGGTCCCGAAGTGATTTCCATAGTTGTTGAACCCCAAGGTGTGCTTATGTGTCGGTCATCAACACTCATAGTTCTGGCTGATTCAGGC
>NW_025228107.1:68426-69950 GCF_018294505.1 Triticum aestivum
CGATTCTGGCACGTTTCTTGGACTATTACTCTGTTTTTGGGTCCCGGTGTGATTTCCATGATTGACGAACACTGGGGTGCTTTCATGTGTCGGTCATCAACACTCACTGTTTTGGGGTCCCGGAGTAATTTCCACGATTAACGAACCGTGGGGTGAGTTTCCATGTCGGTCATGAATACTAGAAGTTTTGGCCAATTCTGGCCCGTTTCGTGGACTATTACACACTGTTTTGGGACCTCGGAGTGATTTCCACGATTAATGAACCCCCGGGTGCGCTTACGGGTTGGTTATCAACACTCGCGGTTTTTTTCGATTCAGACCCGTTTCGTGGACTGTTACTCACGGTTTTGGGGCCCCAAAGCGATTTCCATGGTTGTTGAACCCCAAGGTGCACTTAAGTGTAGGTCATCAACAATCGCAGTTTGGGCTGATTCTTTCCAGTTTCTTGGACTATTACTTAGTTATGGGGGTCCCGAAATGATTTCCACAATGTACGAACCCCGAGTTGTGTTTACGTGTCGGTCAGCAACACTCACAATTTCGGCCAATTCTAACGTGTTTTGTGGACCATTACTCACCGTTTTCAGGTCCCGATATGATTTCCATAGTTGTTGAACCCCAAGGCGCGCTTACGTGTCAGTCATCAATACTCATAGTTTTGGCTGATTCTGGCCCGTATCATGGACTATTACTCACTTTTTTGGGCCCCCGGAGTGATTTCCACGGTTAACGAACCGCAGGGTGCATTTACGTGTCCGTCAGCAACACTCACAGTTTTGGCCAATTCTGGCCCGTTTCTAGGACTATTACTCTGTTTTTGGGTCTCGGCGTGATTTCCATGATTGACGAACACCTGGGTGCATTTATGTGTCGGTCATCAACACTCGCAGTTTTGGCCGATTTTGGCCCGTTTCGTGGACTATTACAGACTGTTTTGGGGTATCGAAGTGATTTCAATGATTAATGAACCGCGGGGTGCGTTTACGTTTCGGCCATCAACACTTACACTTTTGTCCGATTCTTGCCTTTTTTGTAGACTATTACTCACTGTTTTGGGGTCCTGGAGTGATTTCCACTATTAACGAACCTCGTCGTGCGTTTACGTGTCGGTCATCAACAATTGTGGTTATTGTCGATTCTGGCCCGTTTCGTGGACTATTACTCACCGTTTTGGGGTCCCAAAGCGACTTCGATGGTTGTTGAACCCCATGGTGCGCTTAAGTGTAGCTCATCAACAATCACAGTTTGGGTCGATTCTGGCCCGTATGTTAGAGTATTACTTAGTTTTGGGGGCCCCAGAGTGATTTCCACGATTTATGAACCCCGGGGTGCGTTTACGTGTCGGTCATCAACACTCACAGTTTTGGCCAATTCTGGCACGTTTCGTGGACTATTACGCACCGTTTTGTGGTCCCGAAGTGATTTCCATAGTTGTTGAACCCCAAGGTGTGCTTATGTGTCGGTCATCAACACTCATAGTTCTGGCTGATTTAGGCCCGTTTCATGGACTATTACTCATTGTTT
>NW_025228107.1:70109-75491 GCF_018294505.1 Triticum aestivum
GTGTCGGTCATCAACACTCACAGTTTTGGCCGATTCTGGCACGTTTCTTGGACTATTACTCTGTTTTTGGGTCCTGGTGTGATTTCCATGATTGACGAACACTGGGGTGCTTTTATGTGTCGGTCATCAACACTCACTGTTTTGGGGTCCCGGAGTAATTTCCACGATAAACGAACCGTGGGGTGCGTTTCCATGCCGGTCATCAATACTAGAAGTTTTGGCCAATTCTGGCCCGTTTCGTGGACTATTACACACTGTTTTGGGACCTCGGAGTGATTTCCACGATTAATGAACCCCCGGGTGCGCTTACGGGTTGGTTATCAACACTCGCGGTTTTTGTCGATTCAGACCCGTTTCGTGGACTGTTACTCACGGTTTTGGGGCCCCAAAGCGATTTCCATGGTTGTTGAACCCCAAGGTGCACTTAAGTGTAGGTCATCAACAATCGCAGTTTGGGCCGATTCTTTCCAGTTTCTTGGACTATTACTTAGTTATGGGGGTCCCGAAATGATTTCCACAATGTACGAACCCCAGGTTGTGTTTACGTGTCGGTCAGCAACACTCACAATTTCGGCCAATTCTAACGTGTTTTGTGGACTATTACTCACCGTTTTCAGGTCCCGAAATGATTTCCATAGTTGTTGAACCCCAAGGCGCGCTTACGTGTCAGTGATCAATACTCATAGTTTTGGCTGATTCTGGCCCGTATCATGGACTATTACTCACTTTTTTGGGCCCCCGGAGTGATTTCCACGGTTAACGAACCGCGGGGTGCATTTACGTGTCGGTCAGCAACACTCACAGTTTTGGCCAATTCTGGCCCGTTTCTAGGACTATTACTCTGTTTTTGGGTCTCGGCGTGATTTCCATGATTGACGAACACCTGGGTGCATTTATATGTCGGTCATCAACACTCGCAGTTTTGGCCGATTTTGGCCCGTTTCGTGGACTATTACAGACTGTTTTGGGGTATCGAAGTGATTTCAATGATTAATGAACCGCGGGGTGCGTTTACGTTTCGGCCATCAACACTTACACTTTTGTCCGATTCTTGCCTTTTTTGTAGACTATTACTCACTGTTTTGGGGTCCTGGAGTGATTTCCACTATTAACGAACCTCGTCGTGCGTTTACGTGTCGGTCATCAACAATTGTGGTTTTTGTCGATTCTGGCCCGTTTCGTGGACTATTACTCACCGTTTTGGGGTCCCAAAGCGACTTCGATGGTTGTTGAACCCCATGGTGCGCTTAAGTGTAGCTCATCAACAATCACAGTTTGGGTCGATTCTGGCCCGTATGTTAGAGTATTACTTAGTTTTGGGGCCCCGGAGTGATTTCCACGATTTATGAACCCCGGGGTGCGTTTACGTGTCGGTCATCAACACTCACAGTTTTGGCCAATTCTGGCACGTTTCGTGGAATATTACGCACCGTTTTGTGGTCCCGAAGTGATTTCCATAGTTGTTGAACCCCAAGGTGTGCTTATGTGTCGGTCATCAACACTCATAGTTCTGGCTGATTTAGGCCCGTTTCATGGACTATTACTCATTGTTTTGGGGCCCTGGAGTGATTTCCACGGTTAATGAACCACGGGGTGCGTTTACGTGTCGGTCATCAACACTCACAGTTTTGGCCGATTCTGGCACGTTTCTTGGACTATTACTCTGTTTTTGGGTCCCGGTGTGATTTCCATGATTGACGAACACTGGGGTGCTTTTATGTGTCAGTCATCAACACTCACTGTTTTGGGGTCCCGGAGTAATTTCCACGATAAACGAACCGTGGGGTGCGTTTCCATGCCGGTCATCAATACTAGAAGTTTTGGCCAATTCTGGCCCGTTTCGTGGACTATTACACACTGTTTTGGGACCTCGGAGTGATTTCCACGATTAATGAACCCCCGGGTGCGCTTACGGGTTGGTTATCAACACTCGCCGTTTTTTGTCGATTCAGACCCGTTTCGTGGACTGTTACTCACGGTTTTGGGGCCCCAAAGCGATTTCCATGGTTGTTGAACCCCAAGGTGCACTTAAGTGTAGGTCATCAACAATCGCAGTTTGGGCCGATTCTTTCCAGTTTCTTGGACTATTACTTAGTTATGGGGGTCCCGAAATGATTTCCACAATGTACGAACCACGGGTTGTGTTTACGTGTCGGTCAGCAACACTCACAATTTTGGCCAATTCTACGTGTTTTGTGGACTATTACTCACCGTTTTCAGGTCCTGAAATGATTTCCATAGTTGTTGAACCCCAAGGCGCGCTTACGTGTCAGTCATCAATACTCATAGTTTTGGCTGATTCTGGCCCGTATCATGGACTATTACTCACTTTTTTGGGCCCCCGGAGTGATTTCCACGGCTAAAGAACCGCGGGGTGCATTTACGTGTCGGTCAGCAACACTCACAGTTTTGGCCAATTCTGGCCCATTTCTAGGACTATTACTCTGTTTTTGGGTCTCGGCGTGATTTCCATGATTGACGACCACCTGGGTGCATTTATGTGTCGGTCATCAACACTCGCTGTTTTGGCCGATTTTGGACCGTTTTGTGGACTATTACACACTGTTTTGGGGTATCGAAGTGATTTCAATGATTAATGAACCGCGGGGTGCGTTTACGTTTCGGCCATGAACACTTACACTTTTTTCCGATTCTTGCCTTTTTTGTATACTATTACTCACTGTTTTGGGGTCCCGGAGTGATTTCCACGATTAACGAACCTCGTCGTGCGTTTACATGTCGGTCATCAACAATTGTGTTTTTGTCGATTCTGACCCGTTTCGTGGACTATTACTCACCGTTTTGGGGTCCCAAAGCGACTTCCATGGTTGTTGAACCCCATGGTGCGCTTAAGTGTAGCTCATCAACAATCACAGTTTGGGTCGATTCTGGCCCGTTTGTTAGAGTATTACTTAGTTTTGGGGGCCCCGGAGTGATTTCCACGATTTATGAACCCCGGGGTGCGTTTACATGTCGGTCATCAACACTCACAGTTTTGGCCAATTCTGGCTCGTTTCGTGGACTATTACGCACTGTTTTGTGGTCCCGAAGTGATTTCCATAGTTGTTGAACCCCAAGGTGTGCTTGTGTGTCCGTCATCAACACTCACAGTTTTGGCTGATTCAGTCCCGTTTCGTGGACTATTACTCATTGTTTTGGGGCCCCGGAGTGATTTCCACGGTTAATGAACCACGGGGTGCGTTTACGTGTCGGTCATCAACACTCACAGTTTTGGCCGATTCTGGCACGTTTCTTGGACTATTACTCTGTTTTTGGGTCCCGGTGTGATTTCCATGATTGACGAACACTGGGGTGCTTTTATGTGTCGGTCATCAACACTCACTGTTTTGGGGTCCCGGAGTAATTTCCACGATTAACGAACCGTGGGGTGCGTTTCCATGTCGGTCATGAATACTAGAAGTTTGGGCCAATTCTGGCCCATTTCGTGGACTATTACACACTGCTTTGGGACCTCGGAGTGATTTCCACGATTAATGAACCCCCGGGTGCACTTACGGGTTGGTTATCAACACTCGCGGTTTTTGTCGATTCAGACCCGTTTCGTGGACTGTTACTCACGGTTTTGGGGCCCCAAAGCGATTTCCATGGTTGTTGAACCCCAAGGTGCACTTAAGTGTAGGTCATCAACAATCGCAGTTTGGGCCGATTCTTTCCAGTTTCTTGGACTATTACTTAGTTATGGGGGTCCCGAAATGATTTCCACAATGTACGAACCCCGGGTTGTGTTTACGTGTCGGTCAGCAACACTCACAATTTTGGCCAATTCTAACGTGTTTTGTGGACTATTACTCACCGTTTTCAGGTCCCGAAATGATTTCCATAGTTGTTGAATCCCAAGGCGCGCTTACGTGTCAGTCATCAATACTCATAGTTTTGGCTGATTCTGGCCCGTATCATGGACTATTACTCACTTTTTTGGGCCCCTGAAGTGATTTCCACGGCTAAAGAACCGCGGGGTGCATTTACGTGTCGGTCAGCAACACTCACAGTTTTGGCCAATTCTGGCCCGTTTCTAGGACTATTACTCTGTTTTTGGGTTTCGGCGTGATTTCCATGATTGACGACCACCTGGGTGCATTTATGTGTCGGTCATCAACACTCGCTGTTTTGGCCGATTTTGGCCCGTTTTGTGGACTATTACACACTGTTTTGGGGTATCGAAGTGATTTCAATGATTAATGAACCGCGGGGTGCGTTTACGTTTCGGCCATCAACACTTACACTTTTGTCCGATTCTTGCCTTTTTTGTAGACTATTGCTCACTATTTTGGGGAACCTGAGTGATTTCCACTATTAATGAACCTCGTCGTGCGTTTACGTGTCGGTCATCAACAGTTGTGGTTTTTGTCGATTCTGACCCGTTTCGTGGACTATTACTCACCATTTTGGGGTTCCAAAGCGACTTTGATGGTTGTTGAACCCCATGGTGCGCTTAAGTGTAGCTCATCAACAATCACAGTTTGGGTCGATTTTGGCCCGTATGTTAGAGTATTACTTAGTTTTGGGGGCCCCGGAGTGATTTCCACGATTTATGAACCCCGGGGTGCGTTTACGTGTCGGTCATCAACACTCACAGTTTTGGCCAATTCTGGTACGTTTCATGGACTATTACGCACGGTTTTGTGGTCCCGAAGTGATTTCCATAGTTGTTGAACCCCAAGGTGTGCTTATGTGTCAGTCATCAACACTCACAGTTTTGGCTGATTTAGTCCCGTTTCGTGGACTATTGCTCATTGTTTTGGGGCCCCGGAGTGATTTCCACGGTTAATTAACCACGGGGTGCGTTTAGGTGTCGGTCATCAACACTCACAGTTTTGGCCGATTCTGGCACGTTTCTTGGACTATTACTCTGTTTTTGGGTCCCGGTGTGATTTCCACTATTAACGAACCTCGTCGTGCGTTTACGTGTCGGTCATCCACAGTTGTGGTTTTTGTCGATTCTGAACCGTTTCGTGGACTATTACTCACCATTTTGGGGTTCCAAAGCGACTTCGATGGTTGTTGAACCCCATGGTGCGCTTAAGTGTACCTCATCAACAATCACAGTTTGGGTCGATTCTGGCCCGCATGTTAGAGTATTACTTAGTTTTGGGGGCCCCGGAGTGATTTCCACGATTTATGAACCCCGGGGTGCGTTTACGTGTCGGTCATCAACACTCACAGTTTTGGCCAATTCTGGCACGTTTCATGGACTATTACGCACCGTTTTGTGGTCCCGAAGTGATTTCCATAGTTGTTGAACCCCAAGGTGTGCTTGTGTGTTAGTCATCAACACTGACAGTTTTGGCTGATTCAGTCCCGTTTCGTGGACTATTACTCATTGTTTTGGGGCCCCGGAGTGATTTCCACGGTTAATGAACC
>NW_025228107.1:75655-88719 GCF_018294505.1 Triticum aestivum
CTGTTTTTAGGTCCCGGTGTGATTTCCATGATTGACGAACACTGGGGTGCTTTTATGTGTCGGTCATCAACACTCACTGTTTTGGGGTCCCGGAGTAATTTTCACGATTAACGAACCGTGGGGTGCGTTTCCATGTCGGTCATCAATACTAGAAGTTTTGGCCAATTCTGGCCCGTTTCGTGGACTATTACACACTGTTTTGGGACCTCGGAGTGATTTCCACGATTAATGAACCCCCGGGTGCGCTTACGGGTTGGTTATCAACACTCGCGGTTTTTGTCGATTCAGACCCGTTTCATGGACTGTTACTCACGGTTTTGGGGCCCCAAAGCGATTTCCATGGTTGTTGAACCCCAAGGTGCACTTAAGTGTAGGTCATCAACAATCGCAGTTTGGGCCGATTCTTTCCAGTTTCTTGGACTATTACTTAGTTATGGGGGTCCCGAAATGATTTCCACAATGTACGAACCCCGGGTTGTGTTTACGTGTCGGTCAGCAACACTCACAATTTTGGCCAATTCTAACGTGTGTTGTGGACTATTACTCACCGTTTTCAGGTCCCAAAATGATTTCCATAGTTGTTGAACCCCAAGGCGCGCTTACGTGTCAGTCATCAATACTCATAGTTTTGGCTGATTCTGGCCCGTATCATGGACTATTACTCACTTTTTTGGGCCCCCGGAGTGATTTCCACGGTTAACGAACCGCGGAGTGCATTTACGTGTCGGTCAGCAACACTCACAGTTTTGGCCAATTCTGGCCCGTTTCTAGGACTATTACTCTGTTTTTGGGTTTCGGCGTGATTTCCATGATTGACGACCACCTGGGTGCATTTATGTGTCGGTCATCAACACTCGCTGTTTTGGCCGATTTTGGCCCGTTTTGTGGACTATTACACACTGTTTTGGGGTATCGAAGTGATTTCAATGATTAATGAACCGCGGGGTGCGTTTACGTTTCGGCCATCAACACTTACACTTTTGTCCGATTCTTGCCTTTTTTGTAGGCTATTACTCACTGTTTTGGGGAACCAGAGTGATTTCCACTATTAACGAACCTCGTCGTGCGTTTACGTGTCGGTCATCAACAGTTGTGGTTTTTGTCGATTCTGACCCGTTTCGTGGACTATTACTCACCATTTGGGGGTTCCAAAGCGACTTCGATGGTTGTTGAACCCCATGGTGCGCTTAAGTGTAGCTCATCAACAATCACAGTTTGGGTCGATTCTGGCCCGTATGTTAGAGTATTACTTAGTTTTGGGGGCCCCGGAGTGATTTCCACGATTTATGAACCCCGGGGTGCGTTTACGTGTCGGTCATCAACACTCACAGTTTTGGCCAATTCTGGCACGTTTCATGGACTATTACGCACCGTTTTGTGGTCCCGAACTGATTTCCATAGTTGTTGAACCCCAAGGTGTGCTTGTGTGTCAGTCATCAACACTGACAGTTTTGGCTGATTCAGTCCCGTTTCGTGGACTATTACTCATTGTTTTGGGGCCCCGGAGTGATTTCCACGGTTAATGAACCACGGGGTGCGTTTAGGTGTCGGTCATCAACACTCACAGTTTTGGCCGATTCTGGCACGTTTCTTGGACTATTACTCTGTTTTTGGGTCCCGATGTGATTTCCATGATTGACGAACACTGGGGTGCTTTTATGTGTCGGTCATCAACACTCACTGTTTTGGGGTCCCGGAGTAATTTCCACGATTAACGAACAGTGGGGTGCGTTTCCATGTCGGTCATCAATACTAGAAGTTTTGGCCAATTCTGGCCCGTTTCGTGGACTATTACACGCTGTTTTGGGACCTCGGAGTGATTTCCACGATTAATGAACCCCCGGGTGCGCTTACGGGTTGGTTATCAACACTCGCGGTTTTTGTCGATTCAGACCCGTTTCGTGGACTGTTACTCACGGTTTTGGGGCCCCAAAGCGATTTCCATGGTTGTTGAACCCCAAGGTGCACTTAAGTGTAGGTCATCAACAATCGCAGTTTGGGCCGATTCTTTCCAGTTTCTTGGACTATTACTTAGTTATGGGGGTCCCGAAATGATTTCCACAATGTACGAACCCCGGGTTGTGTTTACGTGTCGGTCAGCAACACTCACAATTTTGGCCAATTCTAACGTGTCTTGTGGACTATTACTCACCGTTTTCAGGTCCCGAAATGATTTCCATAGTTGTTGAACCCCAAGGCGCGCTTACGTGTCAGTCATCAATACTCATAGTTTTGGCTGATTCTGGCCCGTATCATGGACTATTACTCACTTTTTTGGGCCCCCGGAGTGATTTCCACGGTTAACGAACCGCGGGGTGCATTTACGTGTCGGTCAGCAACACTCACAGTTTTGGCCAATTCTGGCCCGTTTCTAGGACTATTACTCTGTTTTTGGGTCTCGGCGTGATTTCCATGATTGACGACCACCTGGGTGCATTTATGTGTTGGTCATCAACACTTGCTGTTTTGGCCGATTTTGGCCCGTTTCGTGGAGTATTACACACTGTTTTCGGGTATCGAAGTGATTTAAATGATTAATGAACCGCGGGGTGCGTTTACGTTTCGGCCATCAACACTTACACTTTTGTCCGATTCTTGCCTTTTTTGTAGACTATTACTCACTGTTTTGGGGTCCCGGAGTGATTTCCACTATTAACGAACCTCGTCGTGCGTTTACGTGTCCGTCATCAACAGTTGTGGTTTTTGTCAATTCTGACCCATTTGGTGGACTATTACTCACCGTTTTGGGGTCCCAAAGCGACTTTGATGGTTGTTGAACCCCATGGTGCGCTTAAGTGTAGCTCATCAACAATCACAGTTTGGGTCGATTCTGGCCCGTATGTTAGAGTATTACTTAGTTTTGGGGCCCCCGGAGTGATTTCCACGATTTATGAACCCCGGGGTGCGTTTACGTGTCGTTCATCAACACTCACAGTTTTGGCCAATTCTGGCACGTTTCATGGACTATTACGCACCGTTTTGTGGTCCCGAAGTGATTTCCATAGTTGTTGAACCCCAAGGTGTGCTTATGTGTCAGTCATCAACACTCACAGTTTTGGCTGATTCAGTCCCATTTCGTGGACTATTACTCATTGTTTTGGGGCCCCGGAGTGATTTCCACGGTTAATGAACCACGGGGTGCGTTTAGGTGTCGGTCATCAACACTCACAGTTTTGGCCGATTCTGGCACGTTTCTTGGACTATTAGTCTGTTTTTGGGTCCCGGTGTGATTTCCATGATTGACGAACACTGGGGTGCGTTTATGTGTCGATCATCAACACTCACTGTTTTGGGGTCCCGGAGTAATTTCCGCGATTAACGAACCGTGGGGTGCGTTTCCATGTCGGTCATCAATACTAGAAGTTTTGGCCAATTCTGGCCCGTTTCGTGGACTATTACTCACTGTTTGGGGCCTCGGAGTGATTTCCACGATTAATGAACCCCCGGGTGTGCTTACGGGTTGGTTATCAACACTCGTGGTTTTTTTCGATTCAGACCCGTTTCGTGGACTGTTACTCACGGTTTTGGGGCCCCAAAGCGATTTCCATGGTTGTTGAACCCCAAGGTGCACTTAAGTGTAGGTCATCAACAATCGCAGTTTGGGCCGATTCTTTCCAGTTTCTTGGACTATTACTTAATTATGGGGGTCCCGAAATGATTTCCGCAATGGACGAACCCCGGGTTGTGTTTATGTGTCGGTCAGCAACACTCATAATTTTGGCCAATTCTAACGTGTTTTGTGGACTATTACTCACTGTTTTCAGGTCCCGAAATGATTTCCATAGTTGTTGAACCCCAAGGCGCGCTTACGTGTCAGTCATCAATACTCATAGTTTTGGCTGATTCTGGCCCGTATCATGGACTATTACTCACTTTTTTGGGCCCCCGGAGTGATTTCCACGGTTAACAAACCGCGGGGTGCATTTACGTGTCGGTCAGCAACACTCACAGTTTTGGCCAATTCTGGCCCGTTTCTAGGACTATTACTCTGTTTTTGGGTCTCGGCGTGATTTCCATGATTGACGACCACCTGGGTGCATTTATGTGTCGGTCATCAACACTCGCTGTTTTGGCCGATTTTGGCCCGTTTCATGGACTATTACACACTGTTTTCGGGTATCGAAATGATTTCAATGATTAATGAACCGCGGGGTGTGTTTACGTTTCGGCCATCAACACTTACACTTTTGTCCGATTCTTGACTTTTTGTAGACTATTACTCACTGTTTTGGGGTCCCGGAGTGATTTCCACTATTAACGAACCTCGTCGTGCGTTTACGTGTCGGTCATCAACAGTTGTGGTTTTTGTCGATTCTGACCCGTTTCGTGGACTATTACTCACCGTTTTGGGGTCCCAAAGCGACTTTGATGGTTGTTGAACCCCATGGTGCGCTTAAGTGTAGCTCATCAACAATCACAGTTTGGGTCGATTCTGGCCCGTATGTTAGAGTATTACTTAGTTTTGGGGGCCCCGGAGTGATTTCCACGATTTATGAACCCCGGGGTGCGTTTACGTGTCGGTCATCAACACTCACAGTTTTGGCCAATTCTGGCACGTTTCATGGACTATTACGCACCGTTTTGTGGTACCGAAGTGATTTCCATAGTTGTTGAACCCCAAAGTGTGCTTATGTGTCAGTCATCAACACTCACAGTTTTGGCTGATTCAGTCCCGTTTCGTGGACTATTACTCATTGTTTTGGGGCCCCGGAGTGATTTCCACGGTTAATGAACCACGGGGTGCGTTTAGGTGTCGGTCATCAACACTCACAGTTTTGGCCGATTCTGGCACGTTTCTTGGACTATTACTCTGTTTTTGGGTCTCGGTGTGATTTCCATGATTGACGAACACTGGGGTGCGTTTATGTGTCGATCATCAACACTCACTGTTTTGGGGTCCCGAAGTAATTTCCGCGATTAACGAACCGTGGGGTGCGTTTCCATGTCGGTCATCAATACTAGAAGTTTTGGCCAATTCTGGCCCGTTTCGTGGACTATTACTCACTGTTTGGGGCCTCGGAGTGATTTCCACGATTAATGAACCCCCGGATGTGCTTACGGGTTGGTTATCAACACTCGTGGTTTTTGTCGATTCAGACCCGTTTCGTGGACTGTTACTCACGGTTTTGGGGCCCCAAAGCGATTTCCATGGTTGTTGAACCCCAAGGTGCACTTAAGTGTAGGTCATCAACAATCGCAGTTTGGGCCGATTCTTTCCAGTTTCTTGGACTATTACTTAGTTTTGGGGGTCCCGAAATGATTTCCACAATGTACGAACCCCGGGTTGTGTTTACGTGTCGGTCAGCAACACTCACAATTTTGGCCAATTCTAACGTGTTTTGTGGACTATTACTCACCGTTTTCAGGTCCCGAAATGATTTCCATAGTTGTTGAACCCCAAGGCGCGCTTACGTGTCAGTCATCAATACTCATAGTTTTGGCTGATTCTGGCCCGTATCATGGACTATTACTCACTTTTTTGGGCCCCCGGAGTGATTTCCACGGTTAACGAACCGCGGAGTGCATTTACGTGTCGGTCAGCAACACTCACAGTTTTGGCCAATTCTGGCCCGTTTCTAGGACTATTACTCTGTTTTTGGGTCTCGACGTGATTTCCATGACTAACGAACACCTGGGTGCATTTATGTGTCGGTCATCAACACTCGCAGTTTTGGCCGATTTTGGCCCCTTTTGTGGACTATTACACACTGTTTCGGGGTATCGAAGTGATTTCAATGATTAATGAACCGCGGGGTGCGTTTATGTTTCGGCCATCAACACTTACACTTTTGTCCGATTCTTGCCTTTTTTGTAGACTATTACTCACTGTTTTGGGGTCCCGGAGTGATTTCCACTATTAACGAACCCCGTCGTGCCTTTACGTGTCGGTCATCAACAATTGTGGTTTTTGTCGATTCTGACCCGTTTCGTGGACTATTACTCACCGTTTTGGGGTCCCAAAGCGACTTTGATGGTTGTTGAACCCCATGGTGCGCTTAAGTGTAGCTCATCAACAATCACAGTTTGGGTCGATTCTGGCCCGTATGTTAGAGTATTACTTAGTTTTGGGGGCCCCGGAGTGATTTCCACGATTTATGAACCCCGGGGTGTGTTTACGTGTCGGTCATCAACACTCACAGTTTTGGCCAATTCTGGCACGTTCCGTGGACTATTACGCACCGTTTTGTGGTCCCGAAGTGATTTCCATAGTTGTTGAACCCCAAGGTGTGCTTATGTGTCAGTCATCAACACTCACAATTTTGGCTGATTCAGTCCCGTTTCGTGGACTATTACTCATTGTTTTGGGGCCCCGGCGTGATTTCCACGGTTAATGAACCACGGGGTGCGTTTAGGTGTCGGTCATCAACACTCACAGTTTTGGCCGATTCTGGCACGTTTCTTGGACTATTACTCTGTTTTTGGGTCCCGGTGTGATTTCCATGATTGACGAACACTGGGGTGCGTTTATGTGTCGGTCATCAACACTCACTGTTTTGGTGTCCCGGAGTAATTTCCACGATTAACGAACCGCGGGGTGCATTTCCATGTCGGTCATCAATACTAGAAGTTTTGGCCAATTCTGGCCCGTTTCGTGGACTATTACTCACTGTTTGGGGCCTCAGAGTGATTTCCACGATTAATGAACCCCCGGGTGTGCTTACGGGTTGGTTATCAACACTCGTGGTTTTTGTCGATTCAGACCCGTTTCGTGGACTGTTACTCACCGTTTTGGGGGCCCAAAGCGATTTCCATGGTTATTGAACCCCAAGGTGCACTTAAGTGTAGGTCATCAACAATCGCAGTTTGGGCCGATTCTTTACAGTTTCTTGGACTATTACTTAGTTATGGGGGTCCCGAAATGATTTCTACAATGTACGAACCCCGGGTTGTGTTTACGTGTCGGTCAGCAACACTCACAATTTTGGCCAATTCTAACGTGTTATGAGGACTATTACTGACCGTTTTCAGGTCCCGAAATGATTTCCATAGTTGTTGAACCCCAAGGCGTGCTTACGTGTCAGTCATCAATACTCATAGTTTTGGCTGATTCTGGCCCGTATCATGGACTATTACTCACTTTTTTGGGCCCCCGGAGTGATTTCCACGGTTAACAAACCGCGGGGTGCATTTACGTGTCGGTCATCAACACTCACAGTTTTGGCCAATTCTGGCCCGTTTCTAGGACTATTACTCTGTTTTTGGGTCTCGGCGTGATTTCCATGATTGACGACCACCTGGGTGCATTTATGTGTCGGTCATCAACACTCGCTGTTTTGGCCGATTTTGGCCCGTTTCGTGGACTATTACACACTGTTTTCGGGTATCGAAGTGATTTCAATGATTAATGAACCGCGGGGTGTGTTTACGTTTCGGCCATCAACACTTACACTTTTGTCCGATTCTTGACTTTTTGTAGACTATTACTCACTGTTTTGGGGTCCCGGAGTGATTTCCACTATTAACGAACCTCGTCGTGTGTTTACGTGTCGGTCATCAACAGTTGTGGTTTTTGTCGATTCTGACCCGTTTCGTGGACTATTACTCACCGTTTTGGGGTCCCAAAGCGACTTTGATGGTTGTTGAACCCCATGGTGCGCTTAAGTGTAGCTCATCAACAATCACAGTTTGGGTCGATTCTGGCCCGTATGTTAGAGTATTACTTAGTTTTGGGGGCCCCGGAGTGATTTCCACGATTTATGAACCCCGGGGTGCGTTTACGTGTCGGTCATCAACACTCACAGTTTTGGCCAATTCTGGCACGTTCCGTGGACTATTACGCACCGTTTTGTGGTCCCGAAGTGATTTCCATAGTTGTTGAACCCCAAGGTGTGCTTATGTGTCAGTCATCAACACTCACAGTTTTGGCTGATTCAGTCCCGTTTCGTGGACTATTACTCATTGTTTTGGGGCCCCGGCGTAATTTCCACGGTTAATGAACCACGGGGTGCGTTTAGGTGTCGGTTATCAACACTCACAGTTTTGGCCGATTCTGGCACGTTTCTTGGACTATTACTCTGTTTTTGGGTCCCGGTGTGATTTCCATGGTTGACGAACACTGGGGTGCGTTTATGTGTCGGTCATCAACACTCACTGTTTTGGGGTCCCGGAGTAATTTCCACGATTAACGAACCGTGGGGTGCGTTTCCATGTCGGTCATCAATACTAGAAGTTTTGGCCAATTCTGGCCCGTTTCGTGGACTATTCCTCACTGTATGGGGCCTCGGAGTGATTTCCACGATAATGAACCCCCGGGTGTGCTTACGGGTTGGTTATCAACACTCGTGGTTTTTGTCGATTCAGACCCGTTTCATGGACTGTTACTCACCGTTTTGGGGCCCCAAAGCTATTTCCATGGTTGTTGAACCCCAAGGTGCACTTAAGTGTAGGTTATCAACAATCGCAGTTTGGGTCGATTCTGGCCCGTATGTTAGAGTATTACTTAGTTTTGGGGCCCCCGGAGTGATTTCCACGATTTATGAACCCCGGGGTGCGTTTACGTGCCGTTCATCAACACTCACAGTTTTGGCCAATTCTGGCACGTTTCATGGACTATTACGCACCGTTTTGTGGTCCCGAAGTGATTTCCATAGTTGTTGAACCCCAAGGTGTGCTTATGTGTCAGTCATCAACACTCACAGTTTTGGCTGATTCAGTCCCGTTTCGTGGACTATTACTCATTGTTTTGGGGCCCCGGAGTGATTTCCACGGTTAATGAACCACGGGGTGCGTTTAGGTGTCGGTCATCAACACTCACAGTTTTGGCCGATTCTGGCACGTTTCTTGGACTATTTGTCTGTTTTTGGGTCCCGGTTTGATTTCCATGATTGACGAACACTGGGGTGCGTTTATGTGTCGATCATCAACACTCACTGTTATGGGGTCCCGGAGTAATTTCCGCGATTAACGAACCGTGGGGTGCGTTTCCATGTCGGTCATCAATACTAGAAGTTTTGGCCAATTCTGGCCCGTTTCGTGGACTATTACTCACTGTTTGGGGCCTCGGAGTGATTTCCACGATTAATGAACCCCCGGGTGTGCTTACGGGTTGGTTATCAACACTCGTGGTTTTTGTCGATTCAGACCCGTTTCGTGGACTGTTACTCACGGTTTTGGGGCCCCAAAGCGATTTCCATGGTTGTTGAACCCCAAGGTGCACTTAAGTGTAGGTCATCAACAATCGCAGTTTGGGCCGATTCTTTCCAGTTTCTTGGACTATTACTTAGTTATGGGGGTCCCGAAATGATTTCCACAATGTACGAACCCCGGGTTGTGTTTACGTGTCGGTCAGCAACACTCACAATTTTGGCCAATTCTAACGTGTTTTGTGGACTATTACTCACCGTTTTCAGGTCCCGAAATGATTTCCATAGTTGTTGAACCCCAAGGCACGCTTACGTGTCAGTCATCAATACTCATAGATTTGGCTGATTCTGGCCCGTATCATGGACTATTACTCACTTTTTTGGGCCCCCGGAGTGATTTCCACGGTTAACAAACCGCGGGGTGCATTTACGTGTCGGTCAGCAACACTCACAGTTTTGGCCAATTCTGGCCCGTTTCTAGGACTATTACTCTGTTTTTGGGTCTCGGCGTGATTTCCATGACTGACGAACACCTGGGTGCATTTATGTGTCGGTCATCAACACTCGCAATTTTGGCCGATTTTGGCCCCTTTCGTGGACTATTACACACTGTTTTGGGGTATCGAAGTGATTTCAATGATTAATGAACCGCGGGGTGCGTTTACGTTTCGGCCATCAACACTTACACTTTTGTCCGATTCTTGCCTTTTTTGTAGACTATTACTCACTGTTTTGGGGTCCCGGAGTGATTTCCACTATTAACGAACCTCGTCGTGCCTTTACGTGTCGGTCATCAACAATTGTGGTTTTTGTCGATTCTGACCCGTTTCGTGGACTATTACTCACCGTTTTGGGGTCCCAAAGCGACTTCGATGGTTGTTGAACCCCATGGTGCGCTTAAGTGTAGCTCATCAACAATCACAGTTTGGGTCGATTCTGGCCAGTATGTTAGAGTATTACTTAGTTTTGGGGGCCCCAGAGTGATTTCCACGATTTATGAACCCTGGGGTGCGTTTACGTGTCGGTCATCAACACTCACAGTTTTGGCCAATTCTGGCACGTTTCTTGGACTATTACGCACCGTTTTGTGGTCCCGAAGTGATTTCCATAGTTGTTGAACCCCAAGGTGTGCTTATGTGTCAGTCATCAACACTCACAGTTTTGGCTGATTCAGTCCCGTTTCGTGGACTATTACTCATTGTTTTGGGGCCCCGGAGTGATTTCCACGGTTATTGAACCACGGGGTGCGTTTAGGTGTCGGTCATCAACACTCACAGTTTTGGCCGATTCTGGCACGTTTCTTGGACTATTACTCTGTTTTTGGGTCCCGGTGTGATTTCCATGGTTGACGAACACTGGGGTGCGTTTATGTGTCGGTCATCAACACTCACTGTTTTGGGGTCCCGGAGTAATTTCCACGATTAACGAACCGTGGGGTTCGTTTCCATGTCGGTCATCAATACTAGAAGTTTTGGCCAATTCTGGCCCGTTTCGTGGACTATTCCTCACTGCTTGGGGCCTCGGAGTGATTTCCACGATAATGAACCCCCGGGTGTGCTTACGGGTTGGTTATCAACACTCGTGGTTTTTGTCGATTCAGACCAGTTTCGTGGACTGTTACTCACCGTTTTGGGGCCCCAAAGCGATTTCCATGGTTGTTGAACCCCAAGGTGCACTTAAGTGTAGGTCATCAACAATCGCAGTTTGGGCCGATTCTTTACAGTTTCTTGGACTATTACTTAGTTATGGGGGTCCCGAAATGATTTCCACAATGTACGAACCCCGGGTTGTGTTTACGTGTCGGTCAGCAACACTCACAATTTTGGCCAATTCTAACATGTTATGAGGACTATTACTCACCGTTTTCAGGTCCCGAAATGATTTCCATAGTTGTTGAACCCCAAGGCGCGCTTACGTGTCAGTGATCAATACTCATAGGTTTGGCTGATTCTGGCCCGTATCATGGACTATTACTCACTTTTTTAGGCCCCCGGAGTGATTTCCACGGTTAACAAACTGCGGGGTGCATTTACGTGTCAGTCATCAACACTCATAGTTTTGGCCAATTCTGGCCCGTTTCTAGGACTATTACTCTGTTTTGGGTCTTGGCGTGATTTCCATGATTGACGAACACCTGGGTGCATTTATGTGTCGGTCATCAACACTCACAGTTTTGGCCGATTTTGGCCCGTTTCGTGGACTATTACACACTGTTTTGGGGTCCCGGAGTGATTTCCACTATTAACGAACCTCGTCGTGCGTTTACGTGTCGGTCATCAACAATTGTGGTTTTTGTCGATTCTGACCCGTTTCGTGGACTATTACTCACCGTTTTGGGGTCCCAAAGCGACTTCGATGGTTGTTGAACCCCATGGTACGCTTAAGTGTAGCTCATCAACAATCACAGTTTGGGTCGATTCTGGCCCGTATGTTAGAGTATTACTTAGTTTTGGGGGCCCCGGAGTGATTTCCACGATTTATGAACCCCGGGGTGCGTTTACGTGTCGGTCATCAACACTCACAGTTTTGGCCAATTCTGGCACGTTCCGTGGACTAGTACGCACCGTTTTGTGGTCCCGAAGTGATTTCCATAGTTGTTGAACTCCAAGGTGTGCTTATGTGTCAGTCATCAACACTCACAGTTTTGGCTGATTCAGTCCCGTTTCGTGGACTATTACTCATTGTTTTGGGGCCCCGGAGTGATTTCCACGGTTATTGAACCACGGGGTGCGTTTAGGTGTCGGTCATCAACACTCACAGTTTTGGCCGATTCTGGCACGTTTCTTGGACTATTACTCTGTTTTTGGGTCCCGGTGTGATTTCCATGGTTGACGAACACTGGGGTGCGTTTATGTGTCGGTCATCAACACTCACTGTTTTGGGGTCCCGGAGTAATTTCCACGATTAACGAACCGTGGGGTTCGTTTCCATGTCGGTCATCAATACTAGAAGTTTTGGCCAATTCTGGCCCGTTTCGTGGACTATTCCTCACTGTTTGGGGCCTCGGAGTGATTTCCACGATAATGAACCCCCGGGTGTGCTTACGGGTTGGTTATCAACACTCGTGGTTTTTGTCGATTCAGACCAGTTTCGTGGACTGTTACTCACCGTTTTGGGGCCCCAAATCGATTTCCATGGTTGTTGAACCCCAAGGTGCACTTAAGTGTAGGTCATCAACAATCGCAGTTTGGGCCGATTCTTTCTAGTTTCTTGGACTATTACTTAGTTATGGGGGTCCCGAAATGATTTCCACAATGTACGAACCCCGGGTTGTGTTTACGTGTCGGTCAGCAACACTCACAATTTTGGCCAATTCTAACGTGTTATGAGGACTATTACTCACCGTTTTCAGGTCCCGAAATGATTTCCATAGTTGTTGAACCCCAAGGCGCGCTTACGTGCCAGTGATCAATACTCATAGTTTTGGCTGATTCTGGCCCGTATCATGGACTATTACTCACTTTTTTGGGCCCCCGGAGTGATTTCCACGGTTAACAAACTGCGGGGTGCATTTACGTGTCGGTCATCAACACTCATAGTTTTGGCCAATTCTGGCCCGTTTCTAGGACTATTACTCTGTTTTGGGTCTTGGCGTGATTTCCATGATTGACGAACACCTGGGTGCATTTATGTGTCGGTCATCAACACTCGCAGTTTTGGCCGATTTTGGCCCGTTTCGTGGACTATTACACACTGTTTTGGGGTATCGAAGTGATTTCAATGATTAATGAACCGCGGGGTGCGTTTACGTTTCGGCCATCAACACTTACACTTTTGTTCGATTCTTGCCTTTTTTGTAGACTATTACTCACTGTTTTGCGGTCCCGGAGTGATTTCCACTATTAACGAACCTCGTCCTGCGTTTACGTGTCGGTCATCAACAATTGTGGTTTTTGTCGATTCTGACCCGTTTCGTGGACTATTACTCACCGTTTTGGGGTCCCAAAGCGACTTCGATGGTTGTTGAACCCCATGGTGCGC
>NW_025228107.1:88729-92483 GCF_018294505.1 Triticum aestivum
CCAAGGTGTGCTTATGTGTCAGTCATCAACACTCACAGTTTTGGCTGATTCAGTCCCGTTTCGTGGACTATTACTCATTGTTTTGGGGCCCCGGAGTGATTTCCACGGTTATTGAACCACGGGGTGCGTTTAGGTGTCGGTCATCAACACTCACAGTTTTGGCCGATTCTGGCACGTTTCTTGGACTATTACTCTGTTTTTGGGTCCCGGTGTGATTTCCATGGTTGACGAACACTGGGGTGCGTTTATGTGTCGGTCATCAACACTCACTGTTTTGGGGTCCCGGAGTAATTTCCACGATTAACAAACCGTGGGGTTCGTTTCCATGTCGGTCATCAATACTAAAAGTTTTGGCCAATTCTGGCCCGTTTCGTGGACTATTCCTCACTGTTTGGGGCCTCGGAGTGATTTCCACGATAATGAACCCCCGGGTGTGCTTACGGGTTGGTTATCAACACTCGTGGTTTTTGTCGATTCAGACCAGTTTCGTGGACTGTTACTCACCGTTTTGGGGCCCCAAAGCGATTTCCATGGTTGTTGAACCCCAAGGTGCACTTAAGTGTAGGTCATCAACAATCGCAGTTTGGGCCGATTCTTTCCAGTTTCTTGGACTATTACTTAGTTATGGGGGTCCCGAAATGATTTCCACAATGTACGAACCCCGGGTTGTGTTTACGTGTCGGTCAGCAACACTCACAATTTTGGCCAATTCTAACGTGTTATGAGGACTATTACTCACCGTTTTCAGGTCCCGAAATGATTTCCATAGTTGTTGAACCCCAAGGCGCGCTTACGTGCCAGTGATCAATACTCATAGTTTTGGCTGATTCTGGCCCGTATCATGGACTATTACTCACTTTTTTGGGCCCCCGGAGTGATTTCCACGGTTAACAAACTGCGGGGTGCATTTACGTGTCGGTCATCAACACTCATAGTTTTGGCCAATTCTGGCCCGTTTCTAGGACTATTACTCTGTTTTGGGTCTTGGCGTGATTTCCATGATTGACGAACACCTGGGTGCATTTATGTGTCGGTCATCAACACTCGCAGTTTTGGCCGATTTTGGCCCGTTTCGTGGACTATTACACACTGTTTTGGGGTATCGAAGTGATTTCAATGATTAATGAACCGCGGGGTGCGTTTACGTTTCGGCCATCAACACTTACACTTTTGTTCGATTCTTGCCTTTTTTGTAGACTATTACTCACTGTTTTGCGGTCCCGGAGTGATTTCCACTATTAACGAACCTCGTCCTGCGTTTACGTGTCGGTCATCAACAATTGTGGTTTTTGTCGATTCTGACCCGTTTCGTGGACTATTACTCACCGTTTTGGGGTCCCAAAGCGACTTCGATGGTTGTTGAACCCCATGGTGCGCTTAAGTGTAGCTCATCAACAATCACAGTTTGGGTCGATTCTGGCCCGTATGTTAGAGTATTACTTAGTTTTGGGGGCCCCGGAGTGATTTCCACGATTTATGAACCCCGGGGTGCGTTTACCTGTCGGTCATCAACACTCACAGTTTTGGCCAATTCTGGCACGTTCCGTGGACTATTACGCACCGTTTTGTGGACCCGAAGTGATTTCCATAGTTGTTGAACCCCAAGGTGTGCTTATGTGTCAGTCATCAACACTCACAGTTTTGGTTGATTCAGTCCCGTTTCGTGGACTATTACTCATTGTTTTGGGGCCCCGGAGTGATTTCCACGGTTAATGAACCACGGGGTGCGTTTAGGTGTCAGTCATCAACACTCACAATTTTGGCCGATTCTGGCACGTTTCTTGGACTATTACTCTATTTTTGGGTCCCGGTGTGATTTCCATGATTGACGAACACTGGGGTGCGTTTATGTGTCGGTCATCAACACTCACTGATTTGGGGTCCCGGAGTAATTTCCACGATTAACGAACCGTGGGGTGCGTTTCCATGTCGGTCATCAATACTAGAAGTTTTGGCCAATTCTGGCCCGTTTCGTGGACTATTACTCAATGTTTGGGGCCTCAGAGTGATTTCCACGATTAATGAACCCCCGGGTGTGCTTACGGGTTGGTTATCAACACTCGTGGTTTTTGTCGATTCAGACCCGTTTCGTGGACTGTTACTCACCGTTTTGGGGCCCCAAAGCGATTTCCATGGTTATTGAACCCCAAGGTGCACTTAAGTGTAGGTCATCAACAATCGCAGTTTGGGCCGATTCTTTCCAGTTTCTTGGACTATTACTTAGTTATGGGGGTCCCGAAATGATTTCCACAATGTACGAACCCCGGGTTGTGTTTACGTGTCGGTCAGCAACACTCACAATTTTGGCCAATTCTAACGTGTTATGAGGACTATTACTCACCGTTTTCAGGTCCCGAAATGATTTCCATAGTTGTTGAACCCCAAGGCGCGCTTACGTGCCAGTGATCAATACTCATAGTTTTGGCTGATTCTGGCCCGTATCATGGACTATTACTCACTTTTTTGGGCCCCCGGAGTGATTTCCACGGTTAACAAACTGCGGGGTGCATTTACGTGTCGGTCATCAACACTCATAGTTTTGGCCAATTCTGGCCCGTTTCTAGGACTATTACTCTGTTTTGGGTCTTGGCGTGATTTCCATGATTGACGAACACCTGGGTGCATTTATGTGTCGGTCATCAACACTCGCAGTTTTGGCCGATTTTGGCCCGTTTCGTGGACTATTACAAACTGTTTTGGGGTCCCGGAGTGATTTCCACTATTAACGAACCTCGTCGTGCGTTTATGTGTCGGTCATCAACAATTGTGGTTTTTGTCGATTCTGACCCGTTTCGTGGACTATTACTCACCGTTTTGGGGTCCCAAAGCGACTTCGATGGTTGTTGAACCCCATGGTACGCTTAAGTGTAGCTCATCAACAATCACAGTTTGGGTCGATTCTGGCCCGTATGTTAGAGTATTACTTAGTTTTGGGGGCCCCGGAGTGATTTCCACGATTTATGAACCCCGGGGTGCGTTTACGTGTCGGTCATCAACACTCACAGTTTTGGCCAATTCTGGCACGTTCGTGGACTATTACGCACCGTTTTGTGGTCCCGAAGTGATTTCCATAGTTGTTGAACCCGAAGATGTGCTTATGTGTCAGTCATCAACACTCACAGTTTTGGCTGATTCAGTCCCGTTTCGTGGACTATTACTCATTGTTTTGGGGCCCCGGCGTGATTTCCACGGTTAATGAACCACGGGGTGCGTTTAGGTGTCGGTCATCAACACTCACAGTTTTGGCCGATTCTGGCACGTTTCTTGGACTATTACTCTGTTTTTGGGTCCCGGTGTGATTTCCATGATTGACGAACACTGGGGTGCGTTTATGTGTCGGTCATCAACACTCACTGTTTTGGGGTCCCGGAGTAATTTCCACGATTAACGAACCGTGGGGTGCGTTTCCATGTCGGTCATCAATACTAGAAGTTTTGGCCAATTCTGGCCCGTTTCGTGGACTATTACTCAATGTTTGGGGCCTCAGAGTGATTTCCACGATTAATGAACCCCCGGGTGTGCTTACGGGTTGGTTATCAACACTCGTGGTTTTTGTCGATTCAGACCCGTTTCGTGGACTGTTACTCACCGTTTTGGGGCCCCAAAGCGATTTCCATGGTTATTGAACCCCAAGGTGCACTTAAGTGTAGGTCATCAACAATCGCAGTTTGGGCCGATTCTTTCCAGTTTCTTGGACTATTACTTAGTTATGGGGGTCCCGAAATGATTTCCACAATGTACGAACCCCGGGTTG
>NW_025228107.1:93184-94544 GCF_018294505.1 Triticum aestivum
CTATTACTCATTGTTTTGGGGCCCCGGCGTGATTTCCACGGTTAATGAACCACGGGGTGCGTTTAGGTGTCGGTCATCAACACTCACAGTTTTGGCCGATTCTGGCACGTTTCTTGGACTATTACTCTGTTTTTGGGTCCCGGTGTGATTTCCATGATTGACGAACACTGGGGTGCGTTTATGTGTCGGTTATCAACACTCACTGTTTTGGGGTCCCGGAGTAATTTCCACGATTAACGAACCGTGGGGTGCGTTTCCATGTCGGTCATCAACACTAGAAGTTTTGGCCAATTCTGGCCCGTTTCGTGGACTATTACTCAATGTTTGGGGCCTCAGAGTGATTTCCACGATTAATGAACCCCCGGGTGTGCTTACGGGTTGGTTATCAACACTCGTGGTTTTTGTCGATTCAGACCCGTTTCGTGGACTGTTACTCACCGTTTTGGGGCCCCAAAGCGATTTCCATGGTTATTGAACCCCAAGGTGCACTTAAGTGTAGGTCATCAACAATCGCAGTTTGGGCCGATTCTTTCCAGTTTCTTGGACTATTACTTAGTTATGGGGGTCCCGAAATGATTTCCACAATGTACGAACCCCGGGTTGTGTTTATGTGTCGGTCAGCAACACTCACAATTTTGGCCAATTCTAACGTGTTATGAGGACTATTACTCACTGTTTTCAGGTCCCGAAATGATTTCCATAGTTGTTGAACCCCAAGGCGCGCTTACGTGTCAGTCATCAATACTCATAGTTTTGGCTGATTCTGGCCCGTATCATGGACTATTACTCACTTTTTTGGGCCCCCGGAGTGATTTCCACGGTTAACAAACTGCGGGGTGCATTTACGTGTCGGTCATCAACACTCATAGTTTTGGCCAATTCTGGCCCGTTTCTAGGACTATTACTCTGTTTTGGGTCTTGGCGTGATTTCCATGATTGACGAACACCTGGGTGCATTTATGTGTCGGTCATCAACACTCGCAGTTTTGGCCGATTTTGGCCCGTTTCGTGGACTATTACACACTGTTTTGGGGTCCCGGAGTGATTTCCACTATTAACGAACCTCGTCGTGCGTTTATGTGTCGGTCATCAACAATTGTGGTTTTTGTCGATTCTGACCCGTTTCGTGGACTATTACTCACCGTTTTGGGGTCCCAAAGCGACTTCGATGGTTGTTGAACCCCATGGTACGCTTAAGTGTAGCTCATCAACAATCACAGTTTGGGTCGATTCTGGCCCGTATGTTAGAGTATTACTTAGTTTTGGGGGCCCCGGAGTGATTTCCACGATTTATGAACCCCGGGGTGCGTTTACGTGTCGGTCATCAACACTCACAGTTTTGGCCAATTCTGGCACGTTC
>NW_025228107.1:95006-96666 GCF_018294505.1 Triticum aestivum
TGTGCTTATGTGTCAGTCATCAACACTCACAGTTTTGGCTGATTCAGTCCCGTTTCGTGGACTATTACTCATTGTTTTGGGGCCCCGGCGTGATTTCCACGGTTAATGAACCACGGGGTGCGTTTAGGTGTCGGTCATCAACACTCACAGTTTTGGCCGATTCTGGCACGTTTCTTGGACTATTACTCTGTTTTTGGGTCCCGGTGTGATTTCCATGATTGACGAACACTGGGGTGCGTTTATGTGTCGGTCATCAACACTCACTGTTTTGGGGTCCCGGAGTAATTTCCACGATTAACGAACCGTGGGGTGCGTTTCCATGTCGGTCATCAATACTAGAAGTTTTGGCCAATTCTGGCCCGTTTCGTGGACTATTACTCAATGTTTGGGGCCTCAGAGTGATTTCCACGATTAATGAACCCCCGGGTGTGCTTACGGGTTGGTTATCAACACTCGTGGTTTTTGTCGATTCAGACCCGTTTCGTGGACTGTTACTCACCGTTTTGGGGCCCCAAAGCGATTTCCATGGTTATTGAACCCCAAGGTGCACTTAAGTGTAGGTCATCAACAATCGCAGTTTGGGCCGATTCTTTCCAGTTTCTTGGACTATTACTTAGTTATGGGGGTCCCGAAATGATTTCCACAATGTACGAACCCCGGGTTGAGTTTACGTGTCGGTCAGCAACACTCACAATTTTGGCCAATTCTAACGTGTTATGAGGACTATTACTCACCGTTTTCAGGTCCCGAAATGATTTCCATAGTTGTTGAACCCCAAGGCGCGCTTATGTGTCAGTCATCAATACTCATAGTTTTGGCTGATTCTGGCCCGTATCATGGACTATTACTCACTTTTTTGGGCCCCCGGAGTGATTTCCACGGTTAACAAACCGCAGGGTGCATTTACGTGTCGGTCATCAACACTCACAGTTTTGGCCAATTCTGGCCCGTTTCTAGGACTATTACTCTGTTTTGGGTCTCGGCGTGATTTCCATGATTGACGAACACCTGGGTGCATTTATGTGTCGGTCATCAACACTCGCAGTTTTGGCCGATTTTGGCCCGTTTCGTGGACTATTACACACTGTTTTGGGGTATCGAAGTGATTTCAATGATTAATGAACCGCGGGGTGCGTTTACGTTTCGGCCATCAACACTTACACTTTTGTCCGATTCTTGCCTTTTTTGTAGACTATTACTCACTGTTTTGGGGTCCCGAAGTGATTTCCACTATTAACGAACCTCGTCGTGCGTTTACGTGTCGGTCATCAACAATTGTGGTTTTTGTCGATTCTGACCCGTTTCGTGGACTATTACTCACCGTTTTGGGGTCCCAAAGCGACTTCGATGGTTGTTGAACCCCATGGTGCGCTTAAGTGTAGCTCATCAACAATCACAGTTTGGGTCGATTCTGGCCCGTATGTTAGAGTATTACTTAGTTTTGGGGGCCCCGGAGTGATTTCCACGATTTATTAACCTCGGGGTGCGTTTACGTGTCGGTCATCAACACTCACAGTTTTGGCCAATTCTGGCACGTTCCGTGGACTATTACGCACCGTTTTGTGGTCCCGAAGTGATTTCCATAGTTGTTGAACCCCAAGGTGTGCTTATGTGTCAGTCATCAACACTCACAGTTTTGGCTGATTCAGTCCCGTTTCGT